>NC_090930.1:499188125-499488906 GCF_040938575.1 Ambystoma mexicanum | reverse complement strand
GATAATGCCGCCAAGCCTTAAAGGCAGACTTGATAGCCAGAAGTTCCTTGTCAGTAATCGTGTAATTGATTTCAGGAGGCGAGAATTTGCGGGACCAAAATGCCACGGGATGCAACTGATTGGTTACCGGGTCCTTTTGTGATAGAACTGCCCCCATGGCAAGGCTTGAAGCATCAGTTTCCACGATGTAGGGGAGTTCGGGGCGAGGGTGTTTTAAGATTGGTGCAGAGATAAATTTAGTCTTCAAATCCTGGAAAGCTTGTTCCGCCTCGGTAGACCATTCAAAACGTTTGTTTTTCTTTAACAAGGCAGTGATGGGCTGGACTATTCGAGAGAATTCGGGGATAAACCTGCGGTAAAAGTTAGCGAAGCCTAACATGCTTTGCACACCTTTTACGGAGGATGGTGATGGCCATTTGAGAACTGCATCGACCTTCTTTGAATCCATACGCAATCCGCCAGGTGATAATATGAATCCCAAGAATTCAACTTCAGTCACGTTGAAAACACATTTTTCCAACTTAGCGAAAAGTTTGTGTTGACGCAATCTTTCGAGGACCATTTTCACGTGTTTCCGATGTTCAGATTCCGATGAAGAATAAACGAGGATGTCGTCAATGTAAACAACAACACATACATCTATGAGCTCTCTGAGGACATCGTTCATAAAATATTGAAAGGCGGCCGGGGCATTGCAAAGTCCGAAAGGCATGACCTGATATTCAAATAGCCCATACTTGGTGCGGAAGGCCGCCTTCCATTCATCGCCCTCTTTTACTCGTACCAAGTGGTAAGCTCCTCTAAGATCCAGCTTTGTATATATGCATGCTTTTCTGACTTGGTCCAGGAGTTCAGGGATCAAAGGTAACGGATATCTATTCTTAACGGTGATCTGGTTCAGGGAGCGATAATCGATACAAGTTCTAAGGTCTCCTTCCTTTTTTGGAACGAAGAACAAAGCTGAAGAAGCAGGGGACTTGGAAGGACGAATAAACCCATTTGCCAGGTAGTGATCCAGGTATTGTCGAAGGTGAAGGTTCTCAGGCTCGGTGAGGGCATAAATTCTACTACAAGGAGGAGTAGATCCAGGTATCAGGTCTATCTGGCAGTCATAAGACCTATGAGGAGGTAGAGAGTTAGCCTGATCCTTCCGGAAAACATCTTGGTATTCTAGGTATTTGGGAGGTAACTGGGGAGTCTCTGAAGAAATTGCGGCCAGTGCAACACCAGGTGGAGGGTGACAAGTAGAGACACATTCTGGAAACTGGACCGTTCTTGCTCGCCAATCGATCAGAGGATTGTGTTTCTCTAACCAAGGTATTCCTAGAATAATCTGAAACTGAGGGGCCTTGATCACATCGAACACGATCTTCTCATGGTGTCCATCTTGACTTACTAGCGTCACCTCTTGAGTGGTATGCGTTACTTGCCCGGAGGCTATCTCCGTACCATCCACCGTAGTAATGATGTCCTTTACAGCCTTGGGACAAAGAGTTAGATTCATCCTCAAAACCATTTCATGATCCACATAATTGCCGATGGCACCGCTGTCGACGTAAGCTTCAATTGCATGTAATCGATCCGGATTATCAGGGCTAATGAGGACCATAGGTATCACGAAATGCGAGGTCACGGAACTGGTTTTCATGCTCGGCAAGAGGACCTCTATTCTTGTCGGGCGAGGTCGTTTCCCTGCTCAGAGTTTGTAACTTTGGTAACTGCAGCTCCTACTGCCTTCTTGGCAGGTTTCACCGGACAGTCTCGAAGAAAGTGCCCTGAGTTTCCGCAATATAGGCATAATTGCAACTGTTTCCTCCTTTCCCGCTCCCTTTGTGTTAGAGGACCTTTCAGACCCCCTATTTGCATGGGTTCCCCGGAGTCTACTCCTTTGGAAGGACTTGGCGGTTTGGAAAATACTCGAGCATCAAACTTGGAACGATCGGCCTTCCTGTTCTGCAGCCTGTGATCTATTTGAACGACCAAGTCTATATAATCCGAACAGTCTTGTGGGGGATTCACTACTTGGGCTAAAACGTCTTTGAGCTCTCCACGTAGACCTCTATAAAACAGCGTAATCCTTTTGTCCTCAGGCCATTGAGTTTCCACTATTAGTCTATTGAAAGATGCAATATAAGCCAAAAGGTCTTGATTACCCTGTCGCAACGAAAGAAGCTCATTGTCCAAGGCCTGCCCCTGTGAATGTCTTGCGAACAGTTTTTCCATACTAAGCTGAAAGGCTTGAAAATCATGGAGAACCGGATCATCTTGATTAACTAGAGGGATCGACCAGTCTGCCGCATTGCCACTAAGGTACGAAAGTACAAAAGCTACTTTTGCTTGATCAGTTGGAAAGGCTGCTGGCCGGCATAAGAAGTGCAACCGGCACTGATTGATAAATACTGCAAACCTCTTTGGGTCACCAGAAAATCGTTCGGGCGGAGCCAGAGGTACATTCCCAGGTAGGTTGATCTGCACTGGATTCATAGAGGATGTTGAAGGAAGATTTGCCCCTGATGCGGGTAACGGGGTCTGTCCGGCTTGTGACTGTAGCACTTGTCTAGCAAGATTGTCTGTTCTCTCCTTGGAAATAATTAGTTCCCTTCTTAGAGCATTCGTTTCCTGACGAGCTGCATGCACTTCTGCCTTTAGTTCCCCAAGTAACCGGGCTAGGGGGTCAGTATCCGAGGTTTCCATAGCGCCTGGGCGAGAGTTTTGCGGTAGGCTTTGCGTTCTGTAACGCTCACCTGATTCTCGCAGAGGCGCCGGTCTTGACTGGGCGACTACCGTATCTTCAAAGGTGATGTGTAGCACCCGGTTGGCTCTTTGGGCTGGACCTCTGTGCACTGTATGCCTGACGTGTAGAGTAAGATGTCTGCAGATAGAAAATATGGGGTTAATGAACTGGGGTTATTGGGGTGTCCCTATCTCTTTCCTCTTCTCCTCTCCTGTAGACCCCCAAAGATTAACGCTCTCACCTTAGGTAAGTGAATGCCGAGCTCTCCATCTGCCTCGGGGCAGGGTGCTGTAACCAGTTTCTTCACTGGATAGGTAGCGCAGGCCTCTTGACTTCAGAGGACTGCTGTCCGTCGTTTACTGCACGAACGGTAAGTTTCGAGTCATTCAAATGTCTTTAAAGTCTTTAGTAATGATGTCTCTTGTTTTGCAGGGTTCCGGCGATGGCGGATGACGGGCTGAAGTGAGTTGAAGATGGAGCCCGCGTGATGAATAGAAGCGCCTGGAAGCACGTAAGTAAGCGCTTGTTGCCTGCTTCACTATGCGCTCTAACTGTCTTTTTATTTTGCAGGTACGAGTTCGGAGCGGCTGCAGGGTGCCGGAATACCCACTGGATTAGATGTGGAAAGGAGTAATGGCACGTGAGTATTAAAGTTCCCCAATGTCTTTAAACGCACCTTGTTTTGTCTTTCAGATGCCGGAATGCAGTGTGAAGACCTCCGGAGCGCACGAAGAGTAGGTAAGCCTTTGCCTTTCAGATGCCGGAATGCTAACCTGTTCTTTCTTGTCTTTATAGGTGTTGCTGAAGACTGGATTCAGGATGGTAAGCCTTTGCCTTTCAGATGCCGGAATGCTAACCTGTTCTTTCTTGTCTTTATAGGTGTTGCTGAAGACTGGATTCAGGATGGTAAGCCTTTTTCCTTAGGCCCAGGACCGGATGCAGAAGACACGATGAGCGTTCTGCTGCAGAGGTTGCAGAATAACGCAAAGCAAGATTCATCCACCGGGTGTGGTTTAAATAGCCTCCTGTAGTGCTTAGGTGTCTCCTTCCACAGCCACGCCTAAGTAAGAAAAGAGTTCCTGGTAAGAAAAGAGTTCCTGCCTTCCAGAAGAGTTCCAGTGTTCTGAATCTAGGGAGTGGCTCCAGCCCCACCCAACAGGAAAAGTAGTTCCAAACAGAAGAGGATCAGAGGCTCAACTGGCAGGCAAGTAAGCAGCATGGTCTGCTGAAGGTAAGTCCACCCAAGCATTATGAGCCCGGCGCTTCCAGCGCTGGGACTGGGCATATTTATGAGCCTGGTGCCACTGGCGCCAGGACTGGGTCCAAAAGGTCCCAATTGGGACTGGTTGGCACTCGGAACCTGGGTTATGGATCTGCTTCCAAGGGAGTTGGGAAAACCCTGACCTTTTGGAAGCAGAGATCATGACAGGAAAGGGGCGGAGCAAGAACCGCACTTCTCTCTCCTTCAATGCGCCGCTCCTCACCGCTCCTCGCTCTCCTCGTTCTCGTTCTCCTCCTCCTCACTGCTCCCAATCAGCTGATTGTGGGTCGTAGATGCAGCCACAGCACAACAGCAGGATACTCCGTATGATCGATGCCCTTTGCGCGCTCGGGCTTAGCGCCGCAAGGGTGCTTGGGAAGATCCTTTATGGCACTTCCTGGAGGCGGTGCCCGGGGGCGGGAAAGGGGCGGAGCTAGAACCGCACTTCTCTCTCCTTCAATGCGCCGCTCCTCACCGCTCCTCGCTCTCCTCGTTCTCGTTCTCCTCCTCCTCACTCCTCCCAATCAGCTGATTGTGGGTCGTAGATGCAGCCACAGCACAACAGCAGTATACTCCGTATGATCGATACCCTTTGCGCGCTCGGGCTTAGCAATGTAATAAGTCTTTATAAACTACGTACACTAACATGATCTTTTCTTTTAACACAGAAATTGAAAAAGAATATCTGCTCCAGTTAACCAAGCAACTTAACCATAACTACACAGCCACTACTGTACATAGTGGCTGTGTAGTTATGGTTAAGTTGCTAATCCCATAGGAAGAGCACTTTTTGGGCGGCTTATAACTTCACTCTCATGTCTAGCCCCTTCTTTTTTGTTCACTGCCATATCTAGGCCAGGTGGTTTTATTTATTGATAGTCAGAAACTTAACTTTCAAAAGGTATTACATTTATAGATATTGCTATTCTCACGTGTTCTTACACTACTTTTCTAAGAAGTTAATTGCATCTTATGTACAAATATAGAGGAAGAAGCAGGCCTGAAACACAGCAATCATTTTTGTGCGTGAATACAATCATGTAGATTATTCACAGTTGCTAATGATACTGCCTCTTGTTTGCTTACTTTACTCTCCATATATAAGCCCCATATTTGTATGCATTGTAGTCTATTTATGTTTTGTGTGTATTAGTAGAAATATGTAGTAAGTAATGCATTAGTAGCTACTTAGTACATGTTTCACAGTACGGAAAAGTCTGATACAGAACATTCCCCGTTTTATTATATAACTTTGGCAAATTACAAATATAGCACCTCTGTGGTGTATACTGCAGCCAATACCTACATTTCTGCATGAGTAAATTCCTGTACTAGAAAGAACACGGTAATGGAATGTTCTTTAGAACACTACATTGCGTAATGAAGTATGTCGTTTATTGCACATTTCCCGATAATCCCTGATACTTTTTTGCCAACATTACATTCACAACCCCTTCTTTGAAAAGTAAATCCACATGTGATGTCATCAGTGGTGTCATCAATGATATTTGTGATGTCATCTTTGATGTCCTGGGTGTTAGTCTTAGCAGTGCACGGTGGTGGCGTGAGTTATGGTTGCTTAGTTTACCATAACTGGCGAATTTCATGGGTTTTTTGGTTTTACTTGGATCCATAACGTCCCTTTAACAAAGTTTTTTTAACTGAATTTCATAGATTTTAAGTAGAGCAACTTAACCATAACGTCCCTTTAACAAAGTTTTTTTACTGAATATATATATATGTAACCTTTCTTGGTTCACCACAATGCAATGAAGAATCTCTCTTCTACCAGGAGTCACTTTCTCACTCCCTGTAGAGGGTATGCTTTTAATCTGGGATTTCACTCTATTTAATTTTACAAGACACTTTTCTGCCCCCCGCACAAACCCAGATATTCAGTTTACATTTAACACTCCTCTGCTTTAAGGTAGGGTTTGGGGAATGGTGGGCAGTTGGTAATTTCATTTTGTATGCACTCCCCATTTAGGGAATTTCAGGGTTGGCATAAATCAATAGCAGTGCCCAATTATTTTAACAAACTATATTTCTGTCCACACTGGAAGCAATGTTGTTGATTTTGAATTTCAACAAAATCACCCTGTGTCAGTTGGCTATAGGGGAATTAATTAAATAATGTTTTAGTAAAAATACTAAGGATCTACTTGGTCTGCCCACCCAATCAATAAGGGGAAATATTAAATCAAACATATCCTCACAAGACCTGGTTTGGTTGGACAGGTTACTTACATAGAATATCTTTGGGTTTTGTGCTCTGGAAAAGACACCACCTCCTGGATCATCTCATCGAGAAAGGACAGGGTTCTGGTTAAGTGGCCTGTCCAGGTTCAGTCATGGATACCTCCAGAATCCATGCCTTTATTTGCCTCTCCAGATTGTATTCTTCCTCCTGGTCTAATCCACCTCTGAGGCAATGTTAATTCCTCATCAATTTTTCCAGCAGTTCCCATTGCAATGATTTAAGACAGCTCACTCCCTTTCCCATTGTGTGTCTCCTTATAAATCTTTAACCACTCTCCAAATGATGTAAATTAGGATGCGCCAGCTGATTCGCTAACTATTCTGGTTGGACATCTATTGTTCAATCCCATTGCAATGATTGGTTGCTTTAATTACTAGACATCTGTGAGTTATAACTCCAACCCTATGAAATTACATTTTGGACCACTTCAGTTATGACTTTAAAAACTACAACATTGCACAAGAAAATGTAATTTACAAATACGAGTCACAAACTATATGTTTCCGAAATGGTCTAATCATGCCCGACTTAATGAAATGTGTCCCATTTCGGTACCATGTCACAGGTTTGAATGGCAGATTTTTGTGATTTATTCAACAAAGATGATAGTTATCCACATGAGATTTTCTATAAAGATATCGAATTCAACAAGCTATCATCTTCCGGAATCTCTGCTTCACGACATTTTCTGGGAAACTAGCATCACATTTCAGCTTGTTACTTTAGTTTTCAAGGTCGAATTTCTATCAAAAATGTCTCAACAGATAGGTCTTCTCATAGGTTTTATAATAATATTCGAACCATTATTAAGTTATGGTTTCTGCGATAATGGCCAAAGTATGATCCTGAATACAATCCTATGTAAAAATAATGACAGGCATATTTTTCCCATCAAAAACAGGTACATTTTTGTTCCTAAAATCTGTATGTAGGCCTTGCATCTGGCCTTCGTTGATCCAAGACTGCCATAAAACACTCAGTATTTCTTTCTCTCAGGCCTAATGCCCATCTGTTCCCTTATCTTTGAGAGAGCAGAGAGGATAGCTCCACTTCCTGTCATCATGTGGTGGTCTTCTGTTGCATGTCATCTGCCAGTCAGGCCAGGGAGGGAACATGAATTTACTTGATTTTTGGGGGATTAGTCAGAGTTCACATCTATTAGCTGGGTCATTGTTCATTCAGTTATGTTATTCCATCACCCCAATAAACTTGGGCTTGGCACAAGCCCCTCCCATTTCCTATCCCTGCAGAAACTTCTAAAGGAATTTCCAGAATAGGGGGAAGGCAGTGCTTGGTAATTGCAGTTCTTAGCCTTTAAATCTTCTGGGTAAAGATCTTCTGTTGCAAAGTCCAGCTTTTAGATCAGTTCCTAGGAACAGCACAATACATGATGCTTTTACATTCTGCATTTTTTATAAATTAAATCTGCTTTAAATCTTGCAGTAAACACAAGACATCACTTAATTTTTCCTTGTGCTGCTTATGTCAGTATTTTTCCATTGGTTAAAAAGTCACCACCTACATTAAAGTGGGCTCTCGAATGACTCCTGTCAATGGAGTTTCCTATTTAAAATGTTAATTGCTTTCAAGCTGCACAATGCACACATTTTCATGGTCTGTCTATTTTAGCAAATTAATCTGTGTTTCCATGGTTTTGCAGTTGAAATGAACTGCAACCCTTTTCTATACCAGTCCACAGTGTGCTTTCAAATTACAGGAAAGTATTTCTGCACTTTTAGGCCCAACGTGGCCAGGGCAGTTCATCAGTCTTGGGGCTATATTTACCCCATGCAGCAAAACAACACAACTGACTATGTGTGTAGGTACAGCATACCCATGCCCACATGTTGACACATACCTCCAATATGCATAGCAACAAAGATGAACAGTCATGAGCAGGCCAATAGGTTGGTCATTATGACATCAATAACTTTTATTGGCAACATAGAATGTCACCCAGATGCAGCATGGTATCTTTCCAATACAAGCAGAGCCTGACATCCAATTGCCATGATCACTGAGCGCGCTCAAAAAGGCATTATTATTTTTTTAATTTGCTTGTATATAATCGCATTTGCAATTTTTACAAGAATGTTACTGATCATGTGAAAAGAGCCACAAAGAGAAGGAAAAAGAATGAAAGGAAGAGGAAGAAGCAGAGGCAGAAGCCACAGGGTAAAGTGGAAGACAGGCGTTCAGATCAGATGTTCTCTTTCAGCCGCAGCTCCGATCGAACAATTGTTCAAAGTGTCAGTTTGTGTGGCGACCTTTTTAAAGGCACTTTCTAGGATTTTTACTGTGGATATGTCCATTTCGTTTTTTCCCCTGACATCAGCCTGTTCCACCATGTGATTTCTTCTTCTTCTGTCATTCCAGGGAGGTCTATGCACAGGCTGTTCAGGTAAGTGGCTCTTACGTCTCTTAACTCTGAGCATTGTAGCAGTAGATGTCTTATTGTTTCCGGTTGGTTTGACTGGGCACATAGTCTACAGTCTTTGGTGTTGGATTGTAGCCTGATTGCCTGAATTTCACGTGTCGGAAGAAGATTTAAACGTGCTCTCATATATGTTTTCCTTAGCTGTTTATTTGGGAATTTAATGCAGTATGCCATGGGCACTTTCAATCTGTTGAAGTTTGGAGGGAGATGCTTGGTGAGTTTGTTTGCTTGGGCTTTCTCAAGGGTCTCGGTCCAATCCTGGGCTTCCATTTTGGATTTTACTCTTACTGGATTTGCTTTTAAATCCTCTTCGGTACATGCGATCTCAGTTAGCTTCTCTCTAAGCTTGTCTACCCACAGATTTAGGATGGTCAGGTGCCGCTTTACTATTTCAGTAGCAATGATCTCGTAAATCGGCGGACTGTGAGATATCAGGGTGTTCCTGAACAGTTATATTGCGCATTGCTGCACTGTTGCTTCCAGGGAGAGCAGCCCAAGTTCTCGCCTAATGATCTCCATTGAGCTCACATTGGGTAAGCCTAGTACCGATTTCCATAGGTAGCCCTCTAGTTTCCACCAGATTGTGTTAGGCATGCTTAGGGTTGCACCCATTCCGTAGGTGAGGGTTGGTACTACTTTTCCTTTGTAATACTGTATCGCTGGTACCAGTGAGAATTTGCCATATTTTCTATCAATAGTTTTCATGTAGGCTGCAAGATATTTTGCTTTTTCCCGTAGTGCTGTTTGCATTGCTGATTCATTCGCCGAGTGGTCAATGAACACTCTTAGATATTTGAAGCTTGGTACTGCTTCGATTTTGACTTTATCTAGAGCCCACTTGTAGCTTGTCTTGATTTTCGTGGCACTTTTTCCCAGGATCACTATTTTCGTTTTAGATTTGTTGATTTTTAGATTGTTTAAGTCCATGTATAGAGCCAGGTTGGTGAGTTGGTGTTGTAGGCCAATTTGGGTCTGATCTAAGAGTATTAGATCATCTGCGTACAGTAGACGCGATATATTGACGTTTCCCAGCTTGGGTGGTAAGGATCTGATTGATGATTCAGCTTCTTTAAGGTCCCCAAACATGCAATGAACAGCGCCGGGGCCATAGGGTATCCTTGCTTCACTCCACGTTCCAAGGGTTTCTCTCTTGATAAGAGTCCTTGGTTGTTTAAACGCACTCTTAGCTTTGTGTTTGTGTGTAGGGCCATCACTGGGTCAAGCACTTCCCTCGGGCATTTCCATTTTTCCAATTTGGCCCACAGAATTTGCCTGTCCACTCTATCAAAGGCCTGTGACCGGTTTACAAATGCCAAGAACACTGTGGGTGAGCCTTGCTTGACCTTTGATTTTATGAGGTTTAGCATTAGGATGTTGACTGTAGTGCTCCCTTTTTTTAGAAATCCCATTTGGAATGGATCATTGGCCGGTGTCATTCTGGCCCAGTTACGAAAGTGGGCCAGGAGGAGGGTTGCAAAGATTTTTCCTATTTTGTCAAGCAGTGCGATGGGGTGGTAGTTGCTCAGATCTTCCCTGTTTCCTCATTTAAAGATTGGTACCACCACTGCTTTGGACCATGATGCTGGAATGGCTCTTGTCTGTCTGCAATGGTCGAAGATGATGCTGATGAAATTGGCCCATTCTTCAATGTTCTGTTTGAGATCTATATTGCTTATGCCATCCGGGCCTGGGGCTCTTGATTTTTTAAGCTTTGTTATGACGTCTTTATGTCATCTATTGAGGATACGTTGATCTATGGCGTTACTGAGTCTCTTTCGGGTGGTGGCTTGTGGTGTGATGGAGCCATAAACAGGGTTTCAAAGAATTTGACCCATGCGCTCTCGCTTACTGAGTTGGCGATTCGATTTTCCACCGTTTTATCTGTTTTTTTGATGAGAGCCCAAAAGTCGCTGTTTTTTTTTGTACTTAGCGACCGGAGCATTTCCTCTGCATCTTTTTGGAACATTGCGTGTCTATGACCTAGCAGCCATGATTTGTATTTCCTGTGAGTACAAAGGCATTATTTTCTTGCACATTCTGACCCACAACCATACAGTCAGTAATTCTGTGTCATGTACGTGTCCAACAGGTCAATAATCCAGTGACAGTGTTGCCCCATGGACCAGTGGCTGAGCAAGCCAAATATTGAAATAAGCTACAATGTAGAAGTGAGAAGCTACTGACTCACAGAATACAAATATAATCATGTATAGCTTCCCTGAAATATACCATAGAATATATGTTCCATTGTTAATATTTTAATCACACCATATACCAAGGGGTGTTGAAAGGTTTGGCAGGTGGTAACTGTTTGCCTGCAATTTTTACAGACAATCAAATGTTATGTATAAACACACATCCAGGAATGTCAGTACCATATGCGCATTAATCAATAGGGGAATAATCATATCAATTAGGTAAACATACAGTTGCAGATCCGCAAGTCTGTATGTGCATGCTCACTGAGAGTCACTAGAATTGGCTCCCTGCATGGTCTGAGGTTAGTAATTGTGCCAGGTCATTCTTTGCCTTATTTGGCATTCTGCCAGTGTCTGAGGCATGGACCAGTGGTAGCACTAGAACCACCACTGTAAGGCACTGGAGTAACGCTGTCACCAGTACCTCCACCACTACCAGCACTTACACTAACGCTGCAGCCACAACTGACACCAATATATGGTCAAACACCGTGGCCAGCACAAGCAGCAATCAGCAAGCATCTACTACACAACCCTCAGGGACTCTTATCCTCAAATCTTGTCCCTACCCCTATTGCATCAATCACTGCAGGGGACCAGGCCTGGTATTGCAAGATTCCCTTTACCTGGGAATCATACATACACACATGCCCTTCTGCTGAAGAAACTCCCTTCACAACTTCGATGGTTGTTCGAGACAACATCCTCTAACTCCTGCTGCAAGGGGAGGATGTGCCACTGGGAAGGGCAACGCAGAGGGCACCAACCTGCTGTACAGGGGGAGTAGGTCTTTCAGGGGGATCTGGACAAGCAGGGCTTTCCCCTTTGTTATCATCTGCATCATGTAATTTCCACCGTCTGATAACCACGATGATCCTATGTTTACTTCAGGAGGGAGTGATCTACTTCATGACATCACCACCCCACCAGGGGGCTGGTGTAGGCCTTTTCCCTGGGGCTGTCAATTAACTGGTCATGAGGCAGCTTTAGGTACATTAGCAGCTGCAAGATTCTCAATAGCTTTTTGTAGAGAGGCAGGTGGAGCCAGTAACATTAGTCACACAAATATCCTTGGCCATATGGCTAAGTAGTGCAGCTAGCATTGTGGATGGCTGGGTTATTAATGGCCTGGAAGCTGCCATTAACTTGCAGAGACAGAGAATGAGGAAGGCCACTAAGAGTATGGCACAGGGGTTTATCCTTCTTTCTGGGAACATGTACAGTGCGAAGTGGGCCCCCACTCTGGTTTGACAAGTGGATCATGGTGATTCCAGACCCTCAAACTCTGCCATTAAAGGAGAGTTCCGGAACTTTTTTTTTATTGTCCCTACGGTTCGGCCATGTGTTTTTAAGCATAACTCGGTAGATCGTGGAAAACTTTCCTATGGACCTTACCCGACTTTTCGTCCATTAACGCACTCGAAATCAGCCGCCATTTTATGATAATCCTATCACTTGCCGCATCGCCCTGGCTCACCTGCTTTTGCGGCACTAAATCAAATCCCCCGCCCCTGAAACAGACTTGATCAAAACATTCATATTCCCCGCCTCTATCCGTGACGTGACTGAGCTGCGTAGGCAAACGCGCCCAGGCGTCTTATACGCGACTCCACACAGAACCAGGAAATCAACACAGATGAGCTCAAACAACACAGCGCGCCACAATTGGGAATATGAAACTGTACTTTTAAATTAAACCGCAAGATTGTAAATTTGGTAAAGTAAATTTATTTGACATCAAATGTTTTGAGAATATTCAGCGATTTGCATTTTTATTTGTTCACGTTCCGAAAAGTTCGTTTCGAGGCACACGATGTTCCTTTGCTGTACACAGGGTCTTAGATCATCTCACAATACAGCGCCACAATTCGGAATATGAAACGGTGGTTTAAAAGCAAACGGCAAGATTGTACATTTGGCAAAGTACATTTATTGGACATCAAATGTTTTGAGAATATTCAGCGATTTGCATTTTTATTTGTTCACGTTCCGAAAAGTTCGTTTCGAGGCACACGATGTTCCTTTGCTGTACACAGGGTCTTAGATAAATGAATTTTTATTTGCTCTCGATCCAAAATATTTCGTCTTGAGGCAAGCGATGTTCGTGTGCAGTAGACATGGTGTTGGTTTACGATAAAATAAGCTCTTCGGTCGCACTGATAATCGCATGGCTATTCCAACAACGAGGCACTAGGGCACCACAACGGTCTGTATGTTGCATCTAGCCATTAGTACCGCGTAAGGGCATACTTGTACTTGGCGATCGTCCCACAAAATGGTCAGGGTGCTAACGTTGTTCACGCGGAGAAGCAACTGGCGATTATAGAAGCCATCCGCCGGTGTCTGGTACTCGTGACACAGACAATAATGGACGATGTATCTATTTGAAAAACATAAAAAAAGGAAATTAGTCTCACCATCAGATCTTTATTAAAATTATTCATTTTATATATTAGGTCTGGAAATTATTTCATAGCTAGGACAGTGCAACTGGGTTTTAAACGTCAAGGGGGGCTGTAGGATACTGAGACAGTCCCCCAGTGCAGGGGTTGACAGGGAGTGCAGGTGGAGAGTGGAAGGGCCCAGGACCGAGATCGCAGACAGTGGACCAGTTGTAGCAGGGGAGAGGGAGAGAGAAAGCAGAAGCAAAGGTTTTGAGGTGCTTCCGTAAAAGTATGATATGATATGATATGGTATTTGTAACGCGCCTATACACAAGTGTTTCAAGGCGCGACGAGGCAGGGAGGGAGGGGAACAAGGGGAAGACAGACAAACGATCCTACTAGGCCAGGTGTCATTCAGATCGCGCAAGTGCAGAGGTAAGGGGAAAAGGAGAAAGTGCAAGGAGAGGAGGTGGGGGGGAAGTGCAGTACAAGGTAAGTAGCGTAATAAAATAATAAATAATAAATAATAAATAAAAAGGGCCCGCTTGAGGCCAAGGACAAGTCTCGCAGTTCTGTTCTGGATAAGTTGCAGAGGGCGGAGAGTGGAGGCAGGCAGATTAAGATAGAGGCTGTTACAGTAGTCCAGCCTAGAGAGAACCAGGGCTCGGGAGACAGTGAGCTTCTGGGGGAAGGAGAGGAAGGGAAGAATACCTCTGAGGAGGTGCAGCTGGTAGTGTGACTTCTTAGAGACGTCAGATATATGAGGAGAGAAGGAGAGTGTGGAGTCGAAGATGACCCCGAGGTTTTTAGCCTTGCAGGTAGGGGCGGGAAGGGGGCCAAGTAGACGGTTCTCCCCAAGATAGTGCGCGGTACAAAACAACATGCCACATAGAACGAACAAGTACAACTTAACCCGTCTTTAAAGCAACTGTATAGTAATTAAATTGCGGTATAAACTCATCTAAAGAGTTACTTACATTATATTTGCATTTTCCATTGCGTCTGTGCGTAGAGCAGCCCCGAAATACCACTCCTTCTATGCCGACGTTATTTCTTCTAATGAACGAACATGAAATGGCTTTCGTTTCTGAAATTATATTCATTATCGTTTCTTACGTGGTCCCGGCCTGTCAAGGTCAAAATACAATAGAACCTTATTCTGAGTCGTGTGCCATTCTGGCACCCGAGAAAAAATCAAAGCAGCTGACCTTCACTTCGAACGAGCACACATTCCAAGTTAGCTACATTCAGTGTAAGGCATTCTCACAGGACTTGAAATTTACACTCCATCTTTGCATTTTGTCTGCGTGCTTTGCAGCCACACAGAACCATAAATACGGAGAGATTCTATATTTATTGAAAAATGATTTATATTACTGTTTGGTTTAATTTAATGCGCAAATGAACAAGGGTGGAGAGACACATTGCATGTACACTGAGCAATCACTTTTATTTACACAATACATAGATACACATATTCAATGGGCCTGCGACATGAGGAGACTCCAGAGCAAAGTCACAGGTGACACCCGGGTGGTTCGCACTACTGCACGGTGAAGGGAGGGGCAAGGGTGGAGAGACACATTGCATGTACACTGAGCAATCACTTTTATTTACACATTACATAGATACACATATTCAATGGGCCTGCGACATGAGGAGACTCCAGAGCAAAGTCACAGGTGACACCCGGGTGGTTCGCACTACTGCACGGTGAAGGGAGGGGCAAGGGTGGAGAGACACATTGCATGTACACTGAGCAATCACTTTTATTTACACAATACATAGATACACATATTCAATGGGCCTGCGACATGAGGAGACTTGAGAGAACAGACAATCAAATTACAATCATTTAAACCGTGATGTGTATTTCTCAATGAGTTCTTCTTTAGGTGGACATGGAACAGATGCAATGTTGGGTGGCAATGCAGTTGTCCCCTGCACAGGTTCGTTCACAGCTCCATTTATGTGCCTATCTAGGACGTCAACAATAAGTTTCTCAATAAACTCATATTGCATATCCTCAAACACTGGTTTGATCACCCATTGTTTACTTCTTTTAGTGAAGGCCTTATTGTAGCGAAGCGTCCCTAAAGTTCCGGTCGTCCTACTTTGTTGACGGCCAACATTATGGTTATGTGCCAAGACCGCTAAAAGAGTCCGATTTATCATGCCCTCCATGCCAAAATGCAATCGTTTTGGCCTGTACTTTAGGCACATATTGTGGAACACCTCCAAATCTCCTGTGTGGCAGAATTCCGTGAGTCCACTCAAAGCTTTTGTTATAGTTTTATCAAATACAATCTTTTCAATGGCTTTGTGAGTGGGTGATGAAGGAATCAACCACTTCTTCTTCCGTGCCTCCTCTGTGGACAAATGGCCATGTTCACAATTGTGGAAATGTTGGTTCGTGTTCCATCGGTGAACATTTGTACAGTGTGGCATTACTGACCGCCATTTTTCCAGTAGAATTTCCAACGACCCTCCACATGTTTTTGAGCTCCACCAAAGATGGTTGCTGATTGACTTGGACCACTGTGAAATACCTTGCAATTCTTTTTTTTTACCTGCAGCCGACAATTTTTTATTGATTGATTTTGCAAGATGCCAAACGTCAAATTGGTGATTTATATTTTTGTACTGTTCTCTCATTGTCTTGGCAATTGAAACGTGTCTGTCCGTGGCTATCAGGTCGATCACCATTCCCCGCGATTGTAGTTCTTGCAATGATGCTACAAAGCCAACTTTCTCCATGGCCACTGAGGATGTACTTTGTGACACCTGCACGACCACCGAACTCACAATTTTCTTACTTTCCATGTCCTGAAAGTGGTAGGTGCAGTACTTGGCTGAAAATCCTGGGCTGTCGCACTGTCCATCACCGGCTAGCCTGAACCGTTTGCCCGCGAATGTACTATCAATAGACATTTTTTCCATTCTCCAAGCTTCGCTAATGGCTGGAAATAGATAATCGGTTTGGTATTTGTAGAACTGAGTTTTCGCAATGAAATGGATTCCCACAAACTGAAAGAACGACTCTAATTTTTTAAAACTTGAACCACTAAAAAGTGCAGCCGCTGCACAAAGTAGATTGCCTGCTGGCAGTTGTCCCAGCATAGGTTGTGCAGACCATGTGAAAGGATGATATTTTGTACAGGTGGCATGTATTTTAAGGTTAGTGCCTCGAATTGCACGAGTCACATTAATCAATGGCTCCCCACATACTTCCCCACCAACCAAATGCCCACATTTCATCCGAATAATAATATCAATCAAACAACTATCGAATACAATGAATTTGGCCTCTTTCCTTATACTGTCACTCTGCATCCCAGCTGGTTCGGCCTGTAACGTTGAGGACATGTCACTCACATGAAAGGTAGAATCTCTGATATCGTCTTCCGCTATGTTCAGTGATATTGATGGTGTTTCATTGTCGCCTACTTCATTCTCTTCCATTGCAACATCTGTTCCTTCTCCGGCGATGGGTGAATAAAACAATTTCTTCAACTTTCTCGCGGTCTTAGTTTTTGCGGGTGTGGATTCTGTGAATTGATCTCCGACTGCATCCGAACTACCAGGAGGACATTCACTATCAATGGCTGGTGGTGGTATAGCTCCGTTGTCAATCACTTCATATTCTTCCCATTGGCACGATGCTTCTCCAGTCTCAAGTCCCTGCCAAAAGGTTTGACAAGCAACATCTCTCGTTCGCTTCACTGTTTGTGTAGATCTAGTTCGTACACCCACTCGCAACTAGAGGACAGATTGGAAAAGGGGTGTTCAGTTTAAACACAACTTACAGTATTGAACTATTAACAGTGAAAAACAACATAATATAGTGACCAGGACACTAACCTTCTTTTGCTTTCTTTTCTTTGAAACTTTCTTGCCTCGAACTTCAACATCAGGACGCTGTTGCTCCGACTCGTGTGTATATGTCTCCACTTCCTCTTGCGCTGCAACGACTATGTTTTCCTGATAAGCACATCCATCACGCACTGACGCTCCATCGACTCCCTGAAACATAGAACTTTCATTAGTATGTATAATAATATCGAAAACACAAAATGTACTTGGGGACCAATACCCACGTACATCTCAATAGCAAAACACGAATGAACGCTTTGTGTAGAACATTCAAACGACAATTATTCACGCATTGTTGATCTAGTTAGATGGAACTGTCAAGATCCATACCTCGGGCTCCTCATAGACTTCCATTGATAATATTATTGAAGATGATGCTTCAGTGACTCCCTGAAACACAGTAATTGCATTAGTATGGTTTTCTATTTTGATAAAAAGAACATAAAGTTTGTGCAGGCGTCAACGGCTCATCTAAATAGACCTGCACAAATGATCAGTTGTCTAAAATAAATAATGGATATCTAAATATGATTCGAATTGCTCGATCGTTGGAAGTGTCACCACCCAGAAATCTGCATCAACTACTAGGGGTGATGTTCTTGTAGAAGAAGCTCCGTCATCTCCCTGAAACATAGTACTTGCGTTAATAAAGAAGGAAGTATAGCGGATGTAATCAAGTCATATGATCTCGCTTGATCGAGCTGTCAGTAGCCATACCTCGAAATGCATAAGAACATCAAGGGACGATGTGACTGCGGTGCACACTTCTGCAAGCTGTTGCGCCGACCCGTAACTGCACGCTCCCCCTTCTTCTTGGACTAATGCTCCATCGACTCCCTGAAACATAGGACTTTCATTAGTAATGAACACAATATTGAAAAAAGAAGACACATAGGAGGGCGACGACAGAAGGACATATCAATGGCTAAAAACAAAAGAAACATTGTGTGTAACAATCACGCTACAAGAATGCAAGATCTGATGATCTCCATCGATGGAACTGTCCTGAAACGTACCTCGAGCATCTGAGTGACATCAACGGTAGTCGTCAATACGTTGGACTCCTCAGCATCTCCCTGAAAGACAGTACTTGAATTATTTTGGATAACAATAATTATAACTGAAAGCAAAGACTAGAGGACGAGTACAAGGGTGTACCATTAGGTAAAATAATTACACGATAAATTAAAACTATTGATTTACATGCCTAAAACAAGTCAGTGGCAGAATAGCCAAGTAAGATTACCCGATAGGCGCTTGAAGTGGCTGATGACTGCAATAACGACACGGATGGAGAATCTTCCGCCTTCATATTGAGTGGATACATAAATGGGGAAATTATTGTTAGCTAATGCTACACACTACCGCAAGGCCGAGAGATAAATACGTAAACTTGACTCACCAGTGGAGGGATGTGGACGAATAGAGTGGGAATAGCGGTTGAGAGCAATTTTCGCCTCGCTCGCGGTGTGTTCTTCTTTATTAGCAATGATGTGGAGTACATGTCAGAGGTAAAGTGCCTGCTGCAGATGCGGTATCGATCACCCCTCTTGTCCGCAAAGACTTCTAGGACTCTACTTTCAAGCTCAGAGGGTGGATATCCGCAATATCGGACCCATTCTCTTATCTGATCTATTGTCTTAGGGAAAACATGCATTATAGTACCTTCAGATTTATTATGGGTCTTCGAAGGACAACCGCCAATGGAACAGGCAGGCATTGTGGAAAGTTCTGAAAAGTAAAGATCAACAATTCTCTATGAATACCATTGTGTTAAAAAATTAAATACATAAAAGGTTCAATGCAAGGTATGTTTTGGTTCTTGGAACTATACACGTTATTCACATGCGGATAAGTATTTGAATAACTTTAAAAAAATACAAAAATAATTTCACTAAACTCAGAACATGTGACTAGTTCCTTGCATGTACTGTCTTGAACGAAAAGAAATTGGACGCAAAATGAGTATGGTACATGGCCTTACCTTGACGAGCAAACAGTTAGATGCAGGGATCAGAGTAGTTTCTTGTCGTAGAACAGGGAGCAGTTCACAGGTTGCAAACTGATGAGTTTGCTCAAAGTGGTCACGGAAGTTCACAGAGACGAAGAGCAGACAACCAGCACCTTCACGGGTTGACTAGCAAAGCGCAAAGAAGTTCTCATTAGAAATATGAAGTGGGTTATAAAGAATTCGAAACAGGGGTGTGTTTGTGAATGAATGACGTGTATATGTCGTGGCATTATGCGGTTTGCAGGGGGGCGTCCCGCGTGAGGGGAGATGCTTGGCAGGAGACACGGGGTCTGGCGGTAGACATGGGAACAACAACCCATGCTCTATAGACCACTTTGAAGTGTACATGGTCTTTGGCACCTCTTGGCCTTTATCGCTCCCTGACAGCTCCACTTGCCAGCACAAGTACCCCGGTGCGAACTGCCTTTGATAGGGCGGGGGGTGGATTGGGGCGGTGGTCGTGCAGACAAGACACAGGAAGACTCGTGAATGGAGACACACTTATGTGGATTGCAGGGGGCCGTCCAGCGTGAGGGGAGATGCTTGGCAGGAGACACGGGGTCTGGCGGTAGACATGGGAACAACAACCCATGCTCTATAGACCACTTTGAAGTGTACATGGTCTTTGGCACCTCTTGGCCTTTATCGCTCCCTGACAGCTCCACTTGCCAGCACAAGTACCCCGGTGCGAACTGCCTTTGATAGGGCGGGGGGTGGATTGGGGCGGTGGTCGTGCAGACAAGACACAGGAAGACTCGTGAATGGAGACACACTTATGTGGATTGCAGGGGGCCGTCCAGCGTGAGGGGAGATGCTTGGCAGGAGACACGGGGTCTGGCGGTAGACATGGGAACAACAACCCATGCTCTATAGACCACTTTGAAGTGTACATGGTCTTTGGCACCTCTTGGCCTTTGTCGCTCCCTGACAGCTCCACTTGCCAGCGCAAGTACCCCGGTGCGGGCGGTGGTCGTGCAGACAAGACTCGTTTGCCGTAGGGCCTCACCAAGGAGAGGCCATCTAACTGCATGTAAGAGGCAGGCTGCAGGATCTAGTACATGGAAGGCAGGGGGGTGAGTTTATAAATACCTCAGCCTCCCAGGAGAATATATGGGTGCAGTTCACCCTGGAGACCCTGAACAAAGTGGTGTGGTAAGTATTTTTGGGGGAGGAGGCAAGGCCGGGAGGCTTGATGCCAACCCGCAAAATAACATATGTATGTCTGCTGCATATGGGTTCAACGGTTATGTGGATTGAAGGTGGGCGGCCAGCGTGAGGGAGGATGCTGGCCGGAGACATGTGGTGTGACAAGACAAGGCACAGGAAGACTATTCAATGGAGACACACTAGATTCATTTAAAAAATCAAAACAACCATTGTTAAAATATATGTTGGGTTTTATTTTAGATCTTAATTTCAATTGAACATAAATAATAAACATTACACATTGTAAAGTTGCGGTTGCAGCACATCCCGGGAAAAGCCGCGGTATTGTCCACTGTCGCTGGGGAAATGTTGTCTAATGGCAAGTACCGCACAGGCAGGTATTACTCTCCGAACGCGGTGTCCGAGCCTCCCGTGAAGCCACCAAGTGAAGCAACGATAGGCCACCAGCCTGTACCACCTGTGAAAATGAAAGATGCAAACTGTATTAAAATGACAACTTTCTTATCACTGTCGATTCAGGTACAAAAATGTCATTCTGCTTTGAAAGAAATTCTATCTAGAAAATGCACAACATGGAACCAATTTACATGCATTCGAATGATATGTAGATGTAGTTTTATATGTGGGAGACGACCATGAAATAGTAGTGGCATCACTGACATCACAACCAGAGTATACTTACTCGTTACTCAGATTACGCGGACGAACAGTGCCGCAAAGTTCGTGCATAAGCACCATCATCATCCTCAACACTGTCCGTGAGAGGCAGGCTTCCCTGAACTCTGGCAGCTCGGTGATGCATTGCGGGCTTGGCTCGCCTTCCGAAATGTAGGCCAAGCACCCGGAATTTTCACGGCAGCAGCAGTTCTCCTCCTCAGTTGGCATTAGCTCGCAACGATTGCACGTGCACCAGGTGGAGACGCCGTCCATGCGACATGGTCCAGGCTCTTCATCCGTTGACTGGTCCTCCCAACTGCCGTCCGAATCCCCATCGTTTTCGCGTGCTTGCCTTTCCAGTAGTTCTTCCTCGGTGTACTCGGGCTCGTACATATACGGCATTATTGTAGCCATTGTGTGGTAAAGAAAGTAAAATAATTTATAGCGGTGGTACTGGTATCTGTTCACACGGGCTACAATCAACGAAGGTATTTGACCAGAGCACAGAAACGAGTCACAGAATACTCAAAGTAACACAGCGAGAGTAATGGAATCGAAAATCTGCTGCTGTGTGTTGTGAAACGGTGTGTTTATACTTATTGAGGAAAGAGGCGTCCTGCCGTTTCCATGGCGACACTTCATTAGCTGAGGCGCAGCGATTGTTGACACGAAACGTGCTTTGGCGTTGGGAAATGGGCGGTACGCGTCTGCTGATGTCAGCCTCGGGGGCGGGGGATTTGATTTAGTGCCGCAAAAGCAGGTGAGCCAGGGCGATGCGGCAAGTGATAGGATTATCATAAAATGGCGGCTGATTTCGAGTGCGTTAATGGACGAAAAGTCGGGTAAGGTCCATAGGAAAGTTTTCCACGATCTACCGAGTTATGCTTAAAAACACATGGCCGAACCGTAGGGACAATAAAAAAAAAGTCCCGGAACTCTCCTTTAAGGACCCTGCCGATTCATGGAAAGTGGAGTCAGAGGAAATTATGTAATTATGTACACATAGGATTGTTATTCGGGAGGGGATAGTGGTGAGGTTTTCTTTGAAGTCTTGTTCAGGAAGGTATGTGGGGATGTTAGGGGATAACTTGGGGGCATGTAATGTTTGAGGTTGCTGTGATTCTTTAAGCACACATTCTTGGGCCAATGCTATCATTCTAGTGTTGATCATTAGCATCCATGTCCTTAGAAGAAATTACCAAGCAAATCCTGGTGGGTGATTCATCATCCATGACATCTGCCTGTACGTTTTTTTGTCAACCATCTTCCACAATGTAACTGTCTTTCACAGTTTCACCCTTTTCTGGTATCGTCACATGACACCTCATGCACTTGTTGTGCGACATAAAGTGAACAATGGTTATCGTCCCCACCCTTGGAGGACTGTACATGAGGACTAGGACTGCACCTGAATCATTCATTGAGTACACAAAATGTCTTCTGAATAGTTGATCCAGTCCTCAAAAGCTCATTGTTGTCAAACTGTTCATGTTAGCAGTGTGACTTCCAAAAAGGTGCCATCAGCAAGAGCGATAGGGGATATCCTGAGTCACCTTTCGCATGCCGGAGTGACATGTTATAAGGCGTAGACAGTCGTATTACAATTAAATGAGCAGGATTAGAACAGAAGAGGAGCAGGTGTTGAATGTGGGGGGCCTGTGGGAAACCAGGGGTGCAGGTGTAGATCATGTTTATTGCTGTGTGGTTGGAAGAGCACTTTCCCTGTCACTAGGAAGTGACTTTTGTGACACACCTAGCAACAATAACTATCTGCCCATGTGTATCTCCATGAACCTTGGCTGAGATCTTTTCCACAGGCTCATTGTGCTCTGCGTAGAAACAGGAAACTAGGTGTAGCAATGGATGATGATCAGGTCATTTGCACGCTGGATGTGTGCTGCTGCTTGTGGTTTCAGAATGCCTGCTACCTTGTGTAGGATCAGACCAATGTGGCATGGACGTAGTCAAGGGACCCAATAACATTTGGGAAATGGCCAATATTTTTAAACCTCCTTAGATGGCATTAATATTCGCCTGCGTGGCGGGGGACAGAAATGTGATGATGTACATGCTGCAGATGGGCCTTGGCTCTTGGAAAGGTGGGCTGGGAAATTCTGTATAACATGCCGACATGCGAAATGAGTGTTTTGATGTGCTGGTTGAACTGAAATGCTGCACACTAACCACCTCGAGGAAAGGGAGTATGACTGTGCGGATGTTGATGGCACTTTGTAAGTCACTCTCTGTCTGCAGAAGTGATGGCCTGATGATGTTTCTGTGGGTTAGGTGTCGCAGTATCCATGGTGATGGTCTGACCCTGCAGATGGCACCCCACTGAATGCTCCTCCTTCACTGTGCTGCCTCCTTCAAAAAACACCATAAATCACCACGATTTACATGTAGATTCAGCTCTCTGACCAACTTCATGGTTCGCTGTGGTGTGTTAAAACATATGCAGCCTCATCACGAGTTTGGCGGTAACCCTTAAATGCGGCCGTAACGATATTACTGCCGCATTTAAGGGTCTGCCAAATAACGGGTGTGGCTTCAATTACCCCCAGCACTAAGCTGGGGGTAAATGCGCCAGGAATTTGCCAATTATCGGTGCAATTACCGCAAGATTTTCAACACAATTACTGCACAGTAATACCGACGATGGTAGTTGGGCTGAAAATTCCCCATTGTGCCCAATGGGGAATTCCCAAATGGGCCCAATGGGGAATTAACATTCCGCCAAACCCGTGATCCGGCGCTATTGCCGGTAAGGCTATTAGCCCCGGCAGTATCCTAGCAGTAATACCAACAGGATACCGCCAAACTCGTGATGAGGTCCACCATGTGCTTTGTGTACCCTTATTTTAGAGTTATTTTTCGCGTTGTTTGTGCAATTTGCCAACTGTTACATGTACTTTTTCCTCCCAATAATACTGTGTGCAGGTTTTTCTTCACAGGCAGTATGTACTGCATGCATTGTCCAACTTGTCGATAAAACGCAGGCAGTATTTGATATACCACTGCTTTTTAACATTGGCACCAAACGCATGCTTTCGCCATTTTTACTTAATTTTGCGTAACTATTATACGTTTTCGCAAAACAAAATCACAAACACATGTGCTCCAAAAACATTGTGCAGGTTACTTCATTTACTGAGAAAAACGTTGGCACATGATTTAATTTTAATTACCAATGTCTTAACCAGCACCGTGCAATACCTCTCTCTGAACTAAGGCCTAGTAGTACACGAGCCTGGCAGTCCCCCACACGACTCATTTCCGCATATGGGTTTTCCCCAATAAGGAAGCTTTTGTGCGTTGACGACAACGTATTTGCAAAGTGCAACGGAAATGATTGGCAGGCACCCCGATTGACAACCCACACAATGTCAGGCAAGATTCCTTGTCATAGCTGAAGTTTCTGGGCCATCTATCCCTTTATGTCTGTCTACTAACGAAGCTTTCAGACTGCGTATTGTGAACACTCATGCAGATTCCTCAAGCAGTCCTCCTACCGGTCTCACGTCCATTCCTTCCTGTCGCTGCTTTTAGTTTGAGAGGGTGATTTAACGCCTCTGCTTTCCTGTGAGGAGGTTTTTTGTGATTTCCATGCTTTCCATTCAGCAACTTGACTCGACATCATATTTTCTATGAATGTAGCCCTTGTTAGTGTGTACATGTATTATTTGTCCACAGTGAAATTTGCATTCCTGTACAGATATTGTCCTTAGCTCAAGTTTGTGGCCTCAGAAATCACTTTCACATTTTTGGGAAAACTGTTCTTACTCGTGTTCTTTAACATAACATAATCTTATCTGGGCTGATTCAAAGATTGCTTTAAAAACATAGTTTATTTATCATTTAATTCACAACTATTCTAGAGAGCATGCAGTGGCATCTAAAGTACATCTGGGTATTCCAATTATGTAGCCATGTGGCTTGGCAAAGCGTTGTTCCTTATACAATTCCATACTTTTTCCCCAATCTTCACCAAATTTTGCATAGTTATCTTTCAGGACCCTCTGGACATTACCGACTATACGACATTTGGACACCCCAGCCCGTTCCCCGGATTTCAGCACAAGTCAACATTTGTTTGTGGGTTTGCAGGTTTGTGGCTTGGCAAAGCATTGATCCTTATACAATTGTTATTGTTATTGTTATTTTGCATTTATATAGCGCCTTATATACCATTGGTATGGTCTGAAGGCGCTGGTAGGTTGAACGCCCTTGGGAACCGAAGTTCAGATCAGTAGAGAGACTAGAGAAGGTCAAAAGGTGCATGTGAGCACTGGGTATGTGTGCAGCTCGTACGGTATCCGTATAGTAGCTGCTTCTTAGCGGTAGGTGTGGTGGTTGAGAGATCAGGATTATGTGTTCGTTCTGGCAGGATTTATCCAGACCGGATGTGGCTGCGTTAGGCCTGAGGAGAACGCCTGGCTGGGGGGTGTGTAACCAGCAATGTTTACTTAGAATGATGTGGGGTGACCGGCGGATGTTGGTATGAGAACAGTTATACCGAATGGTGTCATAGTATCTCTGTGTTCTAGTTTAGTGGTGATGTAGAGGAGAGAGTAAGCGTGGTGGTGTGATATGATGGGTTATATGCTCTTTCAAACGTTCTCTGCATTCCAAACCATACTATATACGTCACGCAATTCTATGCGCTCCAGTCCGTTCCATGCATTCCTATCCACTCCATGCATCCCAGTTTGCTCCATACACTCCAGTCCGTTCCACGCACTCATGCATTCCGGTCCGTTCCACGCGCTCATGCATTCCGGCTCGCCCCGCGCGCTCCAATCCGCATGCGTACTCCAGTCGGCCCCACGCATGCACTCCTGTTGGCACCACGCATGCACTCCAGTCTGCCCCACGCATGCACTCCTATCTGCCCCACACATGCACTCCTGTCTGCCCCACGCATGCACTCCTGTCTGCCCCACGCATGCTCTCCTGTCACGCATGCATTCCTGTCTGCCCCACGCATGCACTCCTGTCACACATGCACTACTGTCTGTCCCATGCTCTATGCATTCAGCAGCTCTACGTATTCATCCATTCTACGCACTCATCAGTATTGGATGCAAACTGTGCTTGTTCGTTCTACGAACCCGTCCGCTCTACGCAACACGTCCGTTCACTCTGGGCACTTGTTCGCTCCAGGCTCTCGTTCGCTCCGGCATTCATCTGCTTTATGCCCTCACATGTATTATGCATTCACCTGTTTTACGCACTCATCCGCTCCCCGCACTCCACTCATCCGCTCCCCGCACTCCACTCATCCGCTCCCCGCACTCATCCGCTTTAAGCACTCGTGCTTTACACGCATTCAACAGCAATATCCTGTTCCATATATTCATCTCTACACTCATCTGTTCTATACCTTCATCCGTTCTGTTCACTCATCCTCACTCGTATGCTCTATCCACTCGTACGCTCTATCCATTCGTACGCTCTATCCACTCATCCGCTCTATCCACTCATCCGCTCTATCCACTCATCCGCTCTGTACATTCGCCAGGTCTGTACATTCATCTGCTCCAGCGATCTACACACTCTCCGCACTTCCATATTCATCCGTTATCCACACTCATGGCTCTACATACTCATCCGCTCCACATACTCATTTGTTCTACACACTTATCCTGTTTACGCTCATTGGTTCTGGACATTCATCTGGTATACGCACTCCTGCGTTCTACTCGCTTCTCTCTACGCACTCATCCGCGCTACACGCTCGTCCGTTCTACACTCCCGGCCGCTCTACACACTCATCCATTCAATATGTTCATCCATTCCATACACTCCACACTCCACTCCACACACTCATCCGATCTACATATTAATTCGATTTCCACACTCATTCGAACTATATAGGTATCTGTTCTTCCACTCATGCATTCTTCCACTCAGCACATTCCTTTGTTCCACCTGTTTCATCCGTTCTAACTAATTCATCCACGCCATTCACTCTGCATGCATTCTGTTCATTTCACGAATTTAAATCTCTTTATTTTCATTGTTTCACTAATCTGCACCAAATCTTGCATAATTACCTGTTAGGACCCTCTGAACATTACTGGCTACATGGCATTTGGACACTGCACCCTGTTCCAAGGATTTCAGCACATGTCAACATTTGTTTGTGGGTTTGTGGCTTGGCGAAGTTTTGTTCTTTATACAATTCCACACTGTTTCACAAATCTGCACCACATTTTGCATAGTTACCTGTTAGGACCATCCGGACATTACTAGCTACATGACATTTGGACACTCCACCCCTTTCCCTGGATTTCAGCATCTTCACACATGAGATGGATGCCTGAAATCAGCGAAATATCAATGTGGTCATAGAAGGACTGGTCTCGACACAAGGAACAAAACTCGAGGTCCAGGCCCTACAATCAGATTCAGGATATTCTTCCGGGCCCAGTTACTGAGTACAACTAAATCGATACGTTGGTGGATGCCGACAAATCCGTAAACTATCCAACAGAATTCCTCAACTCTCTCCAACCCCGGGAATGCCACCACATCACCTTCGACTGAAAGTTGGGTCACCCATCATGCCTCTTTACAATCTCAACCTAGGTAGGCTTTGTAATGGTACAGGGCTATGCATTAAGAAATTGCTGCCCAGTGTTATTGAAGCAACAGTGTTCACCGGGAAGGGAAACAAAAAATGTTGTTTATAAACAAACCATACAATGAACATGTATTTTAGTAATATTGATCTTTAGGTCCATAGTTGTTGGCACCGTCGGCATCATGTCACCCATCATGCTGCTAAGAAATCTCCTTGTTGTACTCACACACAGTTATATGTTTCAGAATGACTTTTTAAGAAGAACAATAAATTGTATTGTGTAGACTTTATGGGAAAACATTTTTAAAATGAGAAATAATCGAAAAATATAGTGAGTTTCCTTTTCACCTTTCTTTTGGAGCGTTTCTGAAAAGCATCAAGCTAACTTAAGGTATTTCTATAAAAATGGTACCGATAAGAAAATAAAATTACAGACAATGCCGGGTATATCAGCAAGTAAGCTATAAATACAACCTTATAGTTCACAACAGTAAGCTATGTCAGCTCTGATATGCCCTGAAACAGCCGGTGCCCGCAGCTCCTGAGGATCTACAGTGAAGAGGGCTATAACTAAGATTAAGGCTCATGCAACGCGGCTGAGAGGCTTGCCTTAATTCCAGGAAACATTTCTCTGCACCAAACACAATGCTTCTTTAGCACAAACACACCAATAGGACTAAAATATAGCAGACAGAAAAAACCTAAGAAGTAACAGAGCCAAATGGAAGGGCAAGAGGATCCTTCATACCTCTACACAGTAATCTGTCATAATCCACAAAGGCTCAAAGCAACAGGGGGAGGTGGGAGGACAGACTAAAATAGCAAGAAAAGGGTGCTCCACCTAAGTAGGATTTGAATTCAGCCATCATTGCACAAGTAATGCATTTTTGTTTGCGTATACATGAGCAATAAGTTTGTACATTAGTCTGCCGATGTCTGCCTGCAATTAACTTCCCCTTACAGGTAAGCGTAAGCGTGATCTGTCAGTGTGTAGGAGAAGGTCATTTCACTAGCGCCGAGGTACATTGTGAAAGAGGAAGAACCATACTTCAGGTAGTATGGTAGGGGGAGCAGCAAAGCTGGAACACATACCTGGAAGCTGAAATTCAATGTAGACCATTGTGTTCCCTCCGATCTGAAGATCACTTTTTGCCTGTGGTCCCCAAATCTAATTTTAAATTCTGATGAGAGAGTAATTTCTCCATCGTGACCCCATGTTTGTGATATTTCCCTCCTTTACCCATAAGATCAATTGACACCTTGCATATCAGTTTTTGTCCCACCCACAAGTTCAGTCCAGCACTGAAATGCTAGGCAATTCTCCTCTGAACAAGAGTACCAACAGCAACCCCAGACACGTATTTCAGCCTAGTCGGGCCTCATTTGTGAGGTGAAGCTGTGGCTCTCTAAGCACAGTGAGCAAGGGGTCCACATCTGGATTACCGTGGGTAACTTAGGGTGAAACTCAAAGATCCTAAAATGCACATATTTGTCTGGGAGCCCCTCTACCCAGGACGAACACCAATTAACCAATTAACCAATTAACCAGGCCAATTAACCTGTCCTAAGGGAAGGTGACCACTCGGGAGGGTTTACAACCATGTTTTGCTCACTGTACCTTTCACAGCAGAGAAAATTCCATTTGCATATAAGTTTTTGTCCCACCCACAAGGGCAGTCCAGCACCGAAATGCTAGGCAATTCTCATCTGAACAAGAGTACCAACAGTAGCCCCAGACACATTTTTCAGCCTAGTCATGCCTTATCAGTGAAGCTGTGGCTTTCTAAGCACAGTGGGTAAGGGGTCCAAGGCTGGAGTACCCTGGGTAATTTGGGATGAAACCCAAAGTTCCTAAAAATGCACAAAAAGGTCTGGGAGCCCCTCTACCGAGGACGAACATGGCCAATTAGCCTGTTCTATGGGAAGGTGACCACTCCTGAAGGTTTACAACCACGTTTTAGCTCACTGTACCTTTAACAGCAGAGAAAATTCCATTTGCATATCAGTTTTTGTCCCACCCACAAGGGCAGTCCAGCACTGAAATGCTAGGCAATTCTCCTCTGAACAAGAGTACCAACAGCAGCCCCAGATGTGTTTCAGCCTAGTCGGGCCTCATCAGTGAAGCTGTGGGTCTCTAAGCACAGTGAGCAAGGGGCCCACGTCTGGAGAATCATATATATGTAAAAATAATATTTTAAAATAAACAAGTGATTAATAAATGTGCATATATTAATAACTGCATTGTGGATGAAGTAACAGAAAACTAGCTGATATCTCTGGGTTCATAATAGCCGTATGAATCTGAATATATAAGTGTCATCAATATCACATGGCCATACAGAGAATTATACAAAAATGAAAATGTCAGTACAATTTTTATTCCTCATTCCTAAGGGAAGGGAAAGCTCAGAGGTGACAGAACCTCTTATGTCACCGAGAATTCAATGGCCTAATGGAAGCAAGGAGGAGGAACCTGGTGACTGTGAGAAAGTAAAGGAAACCTATCACAGGCTCTGTACATTCCAACAATAGTACTTCAAACGGTGCTGCATGAATTGAGTTTGCTGGGTAGTTAACAAAACATGAAGGCAAGAGAGCCTGTCTGACAGGAGAAAAGCACATTTGGATTTCAACTGAAAATATTCTTTTTTTATATTTAATTTATTTCTTTGCATTTAATTCTACACCCACATCAAACAAAAAGCAAAAGACAAATTAACAAAAGGTAAAGAAAAATTCAGTGAAATCACTGATTGCTTGTTCCTTTGCTTTCTTGTATGAACCATGTGTTAGACGTTGAAAAAATGAGACTCTTGACTTACCCAAATCTCCTCCCAGAGATTCCAGGAATAGACCAGGCTGAACGTATCTCCATGAAGGCTCTCGCCCTCCAAACACCTGTGAACACAGCGGGAATGAGTATTTACTCTCACCCACCTCACGCGGGTGATACACAAACCAAAACAGAGACCACTGCAAGCCATAGGAAAACATAAACCATACTAACATAAGTGCATATATGCATCTTCTGATTGCAAATTTCACAAAACTCCTGGTACATGGGGTATCTATTGTTTCCAAGTGAGGTGTGCAGTGTGTGTGAATTCCATGGTACTTTGAATGTTATAGAAACTGTACATAAACCTCCCTAACACTCTCTGCCTTATCTGAGAGCAATCTCTTTAGCAGGCCCCGCCTGTCAGCCGTGGCAATTTGCTTTTGGTGTTTGTGCTATAGCCGGACTGATGGACCATTTTCTAACTTCCAGTCCGAAACTATTGCTCTAATGACAGAAATTCTAATAGTGTGGACTGTCCTTTTGTCAACCGCCAAGATGTTCAGGAGAGCCATGCCCTCTCGAAACACCTAGGTAGCAGACAATTATGGAGATTTTTTTAATGATATATTTTCTTATCTAAGTTGATCCATAGTAATTGTGATTTTGGACAAAACCATAGCATACGCCTGCGAGGAATCATGGTCTCTGCACATCGCCAAAATAACATGATGGTGTTTCTCTTACACCCATCTCATGTAGACTGTGTGGGGTGAGGTATATCCTATGTAAAATCTTATATTGTATTTCCTTCAGCCTAAGAGAGATGGACACATCTGGAATGACATCCTAAAGTGAAATGAAGTCCACTGCCTCAAGGTGACTGTGAAGGTCCTGGGACCAGGAATCTGCCAGTACGGCGGCACGGTTATTATTATCAGGGGCCATACAAATCATTTTAATTTGAAGGTTTTCACTGTCGGGGTCTGTTCCACATTCCTACCATCCTGTCAGTCTCAGATATATCACTATGGGCATGTGTTTACCCTTAGTGCCTGCTGCAATCCCCGATAGAAGAGCCAGTCCATATCACCCACTAGCCCTCATGCCCTCAGTGTGTCAAACCCCAGCATGTTGGAGTCCTGGTATACATCTTTCAGAGTCAGGTCAGCAATATTTTGGGGAAGAGCTAAGGAGCCCAGCTCTGTGGTGTGTATCATTCGGAACCAGGTCCTTACCTTTAGATCAGGAAGGGGTTGATTAAAGGAGATTCCATGTACCTGTAAAGATTCTCTCCACGCTCTATGTGTGAAACCTATTGTATGGTGTAGTTTTATGCTCTTGGGGATCCCATCCCAGGGCAGGTACAAAACTTGGGGGAAACCCCACGGTTGCCTCAAGGGTCTCTAATTTCTTCCACTCAGGGTTATCCCAAGAATTGGCCTAATATTTAACATTTATCAGTTGTGTTGCTCTATGGTACGATCCCCAGTCGGGGTAGGCAAGGCCTCCAGATGGCTTCATTGCTTTTAGAGTCAATGTTTTTAACCCAGGCTTCATTTTCCTCCCGATAGATTTTGTAAAGCATGCATATAGGTTCCGGTAAGTCTTTGCTGGGATCGTAATTGGGAGCATTTGAGAGAGGTATATTAGCTTGGGCATTAGGTACTGTTGAATCGCTTTAATTCTTCCTGTTAAGGAGAATGGGAGAACATCTAATCTCACTAAGTCACCCTTGATTGAGTAGGTGACTGGGATATAATTAAGCTTGTATAGCTTGGACAGAGCCTTCGAAAGTCAAATCCCTAGATATTTGAATTTTTCTTGAACCAGGTGAAGATGACATTTCCAATGTGTCTGTTCAATCCCGTCCCCAATGAATGGAATTAGTTTTGATTTTGAATTCTTTATTTTATATCCTGCCACTAGGCTGTTTCTGGTAAACATAAAGGAAAATGCCATGCTCTGTAGCTCCCACCTAATACCCCATTATGATGTTGATGATCTGATGTGCTCAGCCAGTGGTTTTATTGCTAGCGTGTAAATTAGTGGCAATAGTGGGCATCCTTACCAGAGTGGAGCCTAAATGGGGGTGAAGCTTTCCTGTTTGTAGTGATCGTAGCTTGAGGAGTCTTATATATAGTTTAAAAGTGGAATCGAAACTTCCTAGTGGTGCCCACATGTCGCATTGTGCCAAATAATAATTCCCAACTAACCAGATTAAAGGCTTTTTGGCGTTCAATGAGAGAATTGCCCCTGCATCCTAATCAGTTCTGTTGGGTAGGAAATTATTCTCTCCCACCATTTTTGTAGCTGTGGTAGATACATTCGGCCCTGCATGGGCGCGCAGTAAACACAGGTCGGAGAAAGAAACCTGAACAGGCCCAAGCATTGATGGTGGAAAGCCCAGAGCTGTTAATTCCCATAGTAAATGCACTTTGTTCCTTGACTGTTGCGAATACTTGTTATCCCAAACAGGAATGCACCCGTCAAGGCCATGAGAAAGCACCAGGCGCCTCACTGTGCACATTAATCACAGCCAGGCCAAAATCAGACTTCCAACCCCCACCCAGCCCACCAGGAGTTATGACACCCACAACTGAGCCAGTCCAAGACCCCTTAATTCAGTGATAGTAGGTGACCTCAGACCACCAACCATAAACCCAGTGGTCATAAAAGATCTAAAAGAACAGAACCATTCCACCTTATTTCATTATGACACACTTTGTAAGACGAGGTACAGGGAGGACTACATTATAGTCCAAAGCAAGGGTGGAAACCTTGAGTGTGAAGAGTGTGATATGAACTGGGTGAAGAATGTGTGGGTTAGCATGATCTTGAGCCCCCCCGTCTTGCCAGTCGCCGAGTTTCCCAGGTGCATGCCATAATGAAAGAGTAGCATTGTTTTACAATAGTAACTAATGAGGAACGTGATCTTCATTCCCTCGAGAGATGAGCCCAGCTGACCCCACGTGATGGAAGATGGACGGACGGGGCTAGGGCCAATTGCAGCCTGCCATCTCCTATGGAGCAGGCCAACTGGCACATCGAGCAGTCCTTGCGGGAACTAGCAAGGAACTGCCCATAAGGGTATGATATAAACTACGAGAGAACAAATCACATGCCAGAAGAAGGATATTAGTCATTGATACCTACTTCACTTCACTAGAACGGAATCCCAACTCAATGTACCAACCTTTGGTACTCAAGAACCACAGGAGTTTATTTATTCGAGGACAACAACAAAGAAGCAAAAGAACCTTGTCAACCAACCAATAACATTTGCCCATTTATGTATCATGACTATGAAATGCATGCGTAAAATGTGAATGACTTAATTTGACACACAGAACAGTTATAAGTGCCTTTACAAAGCCCAAGGAAGGGTGAAACAATAAGCATGTGTGAAATGTTGGCACAAACGTTTTTGTAAATAATGTATACACTGTTCATTGGCATGAATGCTTTTCTGATAGGATGAAAAACACTGAGTGAAGTAACTTGTGTCTATATGATAAATGTAAAAATTAACCTAACAAAGACTGAGTGAAATAACTTATGCCTGCAAGATGAATGTGAAACAAAAGAAATAAAGTGATAGCATTGTATGAAAAAACACCAACAAGTGTGTATCGCATAATCATTACATAATTTGAGAAATTGTGAGTACATCTGAATTAAAAGCCTTGCATAGGAAACAAAATTCCAGCAACGATGTTTATGGTCTCACCAACCAGCCACACAGGTTTTTACTGTATGAATGACATAGTAATGACAATGTTTTTCCTTATAACCTCCTGCTTGTACTATTTTTCGGCAGAATGTTCTCGAGAAGCTTTGCTGGCATACTTCTTTTTTGTGCTTGCATGAAATCTCTTGGCCTTTTTTTCCTATTGGGTTGTATTTTTTCTGATGTGAGCATTCAGGGGCGTGCCTTCAGTTCTTCCAAATACATTTTGAACTGTTTCCACATTCGAAAAATTGTTTTTCACGGATTGCTCAGAGACAAATGTGAAAGCGCTCAAATTTATTTTGTCCACAAATTTAAAATGCAAGGTGCAATGTTAACAAAGTTGCATGTGCCGTTTTGCAGGATATTGGCATGACATCTTTTGATTATGCAAATCTCAAATTTTATAGTGTCCATTTTTTTTCTCAAAGAGATCGAGTGCATCTGACTGATGTTGGCAATCAGATTTGTTTGAAAATGTTCAAACTGCATTAAAGCAATGAACATATACAATATCTAATGAGGTATTTGCCCCTTCACTCCCTTCCCTTTCTTCCCTTTCTTCCCTCCCCCACCTAACCTTGCCTCTGCGGAAAAAAAAACAAGGCCCAAAATATAACGTGTAATATAAGGTATATTTACTTGATGTATAAGAGCCTTACAAATGCACAATAAGTAAAATAAATAAAATAAGCCTTTGGTACACCTCCAACGGTGGTGAAAATCTGCGAGACCCATGATTCACGCTGGGTGTTGGAGGTAGGCCTCTACCTCATCGTCATCTTCCTCTTCATCCTGTTCTGCATCACTGTGCCTGTTCCCCTCTCAAGGCCCTATAGGTGGTCATGGTGGTGGTGGACTCCGAGTCATGCCATTAGAGCAGATTGCAAGGTTTGAGAAGCAATTGCCCTGAGGTGCTATCGCCTGGATAGCCAGATTGAGAAAGAGTAAAAGTAATGAGTGTGTGCCTTCAGAGGAACCGTCCGCAGACAGCGCGTCGTTCTGTGGAATATCGAGCCAAAAAAAGGCTTTGAAAAGTTGTATAAAGTTGACAAATCAACAAAGAAACGGTCTAGCAGCTGTGGAAGGGTAAACTTTCACTTGGAAAGGTCTTAGATTGGGCAACAATCTGGTTTTAAATTGTTTGCGGTGACGAACACTATTAGCGAACACGTCATGCTGCATGGGTGCAGTCACATTATGATGTCCCCGGAAGTCTGCCCACGGACAGCATTGGGCGGGAGACCACCGGGTTCATTCGTATTGGGTGTCCGCAATCTGGCGCGCTGTCCGTGGACCAATTAAAAGTGAGTCATGCCAAACCCGACATGCTCGGACAAATTGCTATGCCTGTGGACACCCCATTGCGTAAACAGTCCGCCGGACAGTCGTGGTGTTCGTGGACTATTAATTGGGGTTTTAAAAAAACAAAAATGTATGAGAGAATAATATACAAGATATTTATAGTACAAAAGATACATTTATTTATGAAAGGGATGTGGTATCGGAAAGGGAAATGTAAATTGGAGGTTTTGGAATTTCAATACAATGATCATCGGGAGAGGGAGGTAGAGCGGTTTCATCAAAGTGTCTATCATTTATATTTTGGGAATTTGATGGGGTGATTGCTGGGGGCAAAGGGGACAGGTACAAGAAGGACAGTGATAAGCAATGTTTCTAATAATGTGATTGTTAACATAATTTCAAAGTTCCTTAAAGTCATTGATAAGTTCATCCAATTTTGTAGAGAGGATCATGATTTCATTGAGTACAGGATAAGGCTTGTCTTTATAATTTATGGGATTCTGCATAATCAAATTGGGGTGTTGTTTCTTCATGTAAAGTATGTACTATAAGAAAAAAAGAAATTGTTATTTCAAAGAGCTGTGTATAAATTACATTATTTGTTTATATTGAAAGATTTATTGTTTACCATTACAGATGTCATCATCACTTCTTTTGGTGGAAAGTTTTCTTCCAACCACTATTTGCCATTTCTGCTAAATTATTTTTGTTTATATTTGCTTATAAAAAATGTTTATATAATGCATCGTAATAACAGAGAAATAAATACACTGTACTTAGTATTTGGTAAGAGGTTGTTTTGGAATGAGGTCCTGCTGTATGTGAGTCTGTACAAAAATGTGTACCGAAGTGATAATATGAGATGTACAGTTCTGGTTTGTGTGTTGTGCATTCATTTATATTGTGTGGTAAATCAAAAAAATGTTGACATGTTGAAATTATGAATTGTACAAAAAGGTATATTTGGCTGTAGTAAATATAAGTGTTTCATGTGTATGTGTTTGTTGGTTGATGGATACAACATTTTCTGTAGTGTCCTGTTCTTGTGGGCTTTGTTGGTGCTACCTGATGTCCGGGTACAACTGTACTGTCCGCAGACTCTATGGCTTCTACATGGGGGTGAGTGTGAAATAAATAAATTGTAGCAAATTAAGGAGTGAATTCACTGAAACCACTTTGTTAAAAGGACATTATTGTTAAGTTGCACTAATAAAAACCCATCAAATTCAGTGAAAAACTTTGTTAAAGGTACGTTATGGTTCGGTTGCACTAATAAAAACCTATCAAATTCGGTTATGATTACAAGTAAAACCGAAAACCCCAAGAAATGTACCAGTTATGGTAAGTTAAGCAACCATTATTCGCGCCACAACCGTGAACTGCCAAGACTAACATCCAGTTCGTCATCAAAGATGACATCACAAATGTCATTGATGACATCACTGATTGCATCACATATCTAAGCCAGGTGTTTTTGTATAAGTACCGGACAGATTAATCCAAAACCACCAAAATGGACACTTGGTGCCGAATTAGTTTCTTATGTATTCCAAACCCTTCCAGCATTTTCTCACTGCGGGTGTTCAATCCATAAACCTTTTCCCTATGGGAAAATGAATGGTGGTAGATCAAAAACAGATTTTTTTTGTTTTCTTAATAACTATTTTCACTGACATCACATGTACCCCAAAATATCCAGTTTGGGGGGCCTGGTCAAAATTGTGTTTAGAAAATTACCTCCAAATTTGTCCAGTGAGTCAAAAGTTATCAGTAATAGAATTTTGGGAAAAGTCAATGTACACATGCTTCCCCTTAATTATAGAGTGGCGACCCCGGAATTATAATAAATATATGAATATAAAAGAAACAAACACCAGTAAAATTGTAATGGGTGCATAAAGACCTGATATGTGAAAGTAGTATATTCCAATTGAGCCAAATGACATATGTGACAACAGTGCTCTTTATACATAGCTTAATGAACCCAAGAGAGACATTTCTGAAGACTGAAGCGAACTGCATACCTGGTTTCACCCTTATTAGGAATCATCATTGTAGTATAGTTTGACCGTCGCGTGGTTCAAGCATTGGGGGATGTTTAACAAACACTAGTAAAATTATGGTGGGTTTATAAAGGCTTGAAAAAAACTGACCTTCTGAAATGTGAAAGTGATGTGAAAGTGGAGTATATCATTGGAGCCAGGTCACATACATATTTGTTGTCTGCCTGCATGAAAACAACACGTAGGCAAACAACGTAACATTTAAATGTATTTTCATGTTGGGCGGCATTCAATGTAAAAAGATACCCCCGCCCTTGGTTATGTACAGTAGATCTCGTTCTACCGGTCGATGAGTTTTCAGTGCCTTGTGAATCTTTCTGAACTAACTTGCATTGAGTGCATAGCAACGCAGAACATGCTGTGGTGTTGTTTGGACCTTTGGCTAACATAACTGGATAAGGTAGTACTTGTCTCACAAATATGTGAGAGCACCTTTGTACCTGCTCTGGCAGGGGAGATCCTATGCTCATTTTACAGTGAGTGCACACATGCTTAATCCAGGTAAGTGCTGGAATCCGCCCCCACCAAGTGACCTGTCACAAAAATCTTTCAGGAAATAAGAAACAAGTTCACTGTTTTGCGAAATATGAGGAGATACATTCCTTGAATCGGACAGAACTGTAATGATTTCACCATGGAGGTGAAACTTTTGTGTCTATTGGCAGAGGTCGAAACCTTCTGCAACATCGAACTCCCTCGGCTCCTTTGCAGACACAAGAAAATAAAGACAACTTTTGGAGAAGAGGTTTTCACAATGGTCTTTTTAGCGTCTCTCAGTCCACGGTTACTTTGGGCCACTTGACTAATTCATTCAATGTTTGATTATGTCCCCCATCTTAAAATTGCAAATATTTGTAGTTTAATAACAATCTATACACTATGTTTCCAGATCTGCCACAGTTGCATGTTACCACACCACATAAAATTCTAGTTTATGTAAACCGTATTGTACTAGACCCCATACATGATGCTGTTTTCTCTACATAGAGAACCTTATGGAACTGGTGCCACAATACATGTCCTCTGTAGTGTGTGCCTTGGATTTAGGACCACACACCTACACTTAACGGTTTGATGATTATTTTGAATACAACAGTACTTCTTAGCTGCTAGGAAATTACTGTTTTAAAGGATTCTGTGATTCAGCCATCCATAATTCACTTTTTGACACAAACAATTGCAACCATCAGTCCGAAAATCACTTATTTGTTAGATGTAGGACCCGATTCATGGAATAAATTGTGCAGAAAATCAGAGACTTGCGCACGATTTTCACGCACAAGTCCCCGTTCGTCGATTCATGGAACACAATGCACAGGGTTTACCTGGGACTTTGGAGGAATCCGCTCCGGTCCAACACATCACTACGACACCACGAAGGACTTGCTCGAAACTCCCAGTGAAGGGCCGGTCGGGCATGCGCAGGCACCTAAAAAGGGGGCGGAAGACATGGAATGGGGAAGAACAAGCAAAAATGTGGGCATTACTAGGGATGTTCCACAGTCAAACAATCGCACCGCCCATACGTGCGCAAAACAACCGTATTCATGGTTCAAATGTATTTTGTCCACAAATTGAAATGCAAGGTGCAATGTTAACAAAGTTGCATGTGCCGTTTTGTAGGATGTTGGCATGACATCTTTTGATCATGCAAATCTCAAATTTGATAGTGTCCATTTTTTTTCTAAAAGAGATGGAGTGCATCTGACTGATGTTGGCCATCAGATTTGTTTGAAAATGTACAAACTGCATTATAGCAGTGAACACATACAATATCTCACATACAATATCTAATGTGGTATTTGCCCCTTCCCTTTTTTCCCTCCCCCACGTAACCTTGCCTCTGTGACAAAAAAAAACAAGGCCCAAAAAAGATAATGTATAATATAAGGTATATTTACTTGATGTATAAGAGCCTTACAAATGCACAATAAGTAAAATTAATAAAATAAGCCTTTGGTACACCTCCAACGGTGGTGAAAATCTGCCAGACCCATGATTCACGCTGGGTGCTGGAGGTCAGGGCCATCACAAGGGGGGGAGGGCAAACTGCCCCGGGCCTCGCGCTCAGGGGGGGCCTCGCGCGAGCAGTGCGGGCGACATGAGCGCGAGGCCCGGACGGCTTTGTATTTTATTAAACAAAACAACATCTCCTCTCCAGTCCCAGAATTGTTTGTTTTCACACAGAACCTCGCGAGTCGCGCGCGCGGCGCCGGCGGCTCTGCATTTTACAACATGATGCATCACATCGATCTGAGATCTCCAGTCCCAGTGACAGACATCACAATTGTTTGTTTTTTCTCTTTCACGCAGAACCAGGGGTGGAGGGGTTGGGCTGGCTGGGGCAGGGAGCTGGGGGGGGTTCAGCATAAATCAACAAAGCAAGGTAACACTCATTGTTACCTTGCTTTGATTTGCAGCCTGCATGCATGATGTATGCATCATAAATTATGATGCATGCATCAGGCAGCATGTATTTGCAAACCAATTATGCAAAATTGCAAATTGCAAACAACAAGAGGGCCTGGGCCCGGGTGCGAGGGACGGTCTGTCTGGTGCTCAGGAGTCAGGCCCGGCTTCCGCTCTGTCGGAAGAGAGACAAGACAACAAGTGTTTCTTTGCAATTGCAAAGATACGATTCACACCTGGCCCCTGGGCAGCAGTCTGCTGGAGCCAGGCTGCCTGCAGGGGAAAGCGGCGCCGGTGTGCACTGTGCACATGAAAGACTTTGAAAGTTGCTACTTACACTTGCTACTGCAACTAATGGCCAGGCCAAATTGAAATGCCAGGGCGCCCGCCCCTATACTATGCCCTCCCTCTGACCCTTCTGCCCTCCCTGACACAGGCTAGTAGCTGTAGCTGGCATTCAACAGGTGCTGCCTGCTGTGCACATAGAGGACTGGGCTGCAGTCAGAGCCTCAGCCACGCACAGAGGAGGACCAGTGCCACAGCCAGGACTCAGGAGTCCTGTCCACCAGGACAGACCACCAGGACTCAGTGGACCAGGTCAACTTCGAGGAGGCAGCCAGGAGGCCAGGCCGGGTCCCGGGGAGTCCAGGAGAGACTCCGAGAGAGACCATCGAGCCAGGCCCAGGACCACAGTGAAGCAGCGGCGGGCCGCCTACGGTACCCCAGCCCAGCCCAGGAGGGCATACAGCGGCGCCGGCAGTCGGCACTCAGGCAGCCACACCACCACACCCTGACCCAGGCCGGCCGCGGCGCCGGCACAGGCGAGGCGAGGGCAGGCGAGAGGCGACAGCAGCCAGTGTCAGTGACAGACACTTGGAGGTAAGAGAAACAATGTCTGCCTGTTGCTCTATATGGGGTAATGTTCGTGGCTCTATCTCCCCCTCCTGGTCTCTCTCTCTCTGTCTCTCTCTTTCTCTCTCTCTCCCTCTCTCCGCCCCTTCTGCCCCCCACCCATTTCTCCATTCAATCTCTAGTTGCCATGCATGTCATACCTGCCCACCTACTCTTCGGCCCCTCTGTCTGTGCATATAGTGTTCCCTGATGTCACCTCTGCACCTGTCCTTCCAGCTAAAGCATCGTTCGTGACTTGCTCATGCACTCTGCCCTCCGCTGTTTGTCGGCCTGCTCTTTGCTCTGTCTGTCTGTCTGTCTGCACCTCTCTCCTCCTCCGGTCTTCGCATATTCTGCCTGTCTTCCAGGCCATCCTTTCTGCGGCCCTGTCTGTTGGTCTGTCCATCCGGTCCGATGTTTCTGCATATCTCTCCCCTAAACCTTCGGTCACTTTCTTCTGTCAGCCTATCTATCTTCTGTTTACTCTGTCTCTCTCTATCTCTCCTGCCATCCATCATTAAAATCTTCCATATGTCCATCTGCCCATTCGGCAATACTTTTGTGACTCTGTCTGTACACCCATTCTTCACTCACGTGTATGTCCGTCCGTCCGTCCATCCATCCATCCCCGCTTGCTGCATTGCATCTGTCCACTTATCCGTCCAGCCCTCAACTCTTTCCCCATCCCCTCTCCCATCCGCACCTCTTTCGAACCATCATCCATCCATCCGCTCACCCATAAACACATGCATCCACCCATGCATGAATCCATTCATCCATCCATCCATTCACAGGGCTTTCTCTCACCCCTGCTGGCTGCTACGAAGGGACTGCATTCAGTAATTCGCCTCGTGCAGAGATCTGTGTGCCAGCTGCCGAGCAAGTTGCCCACCCACTCATCCTTCTCAGGTCCATCAGTAGTACTTACTTTGTTGGATATATAGCGCTTTCTGCAATCGTGTTTGCCCTTCGTAACGCTCTAAACACAGGCTTTGCTATTACGTTTGCAATGGCGCTAAACGGTGAGTGCGGTTCACTTCAGAAACAGTATCGGCTATTAAAGCCTTTGCAAACCTTGGTATAGTCTAGGCGCTACATAACTTAACAGTTATTGTGAAAATGGGAAGTGTCACCAGAGTGCTTCCATAAAGAGTTGCATGACAGTCGGTACAAAGAAGTACAGTGCAGCTTTAGAGTATAGCTTTAAGTCAAAATTCATTAGTGTATTTAGTATCGGTGAAAAGTGCAAAACGGCGGGTCCACCGTGCCTAAAACCCTCCCCGTGCCCTCCCTGATCTATTCTATACGCTATGATGTTTGGATACTGACATTGTTGGCATTAGTATGGACACGGAGAGTGGTGACCAGTCGTGCAATTCTCTCCTGTAGTGAGTTATTCGTGACGTGGACACTCACTAATGCACCCTATAGTAGCAGCGAGGACAGGGATGCAGTTAAGAGTGTTTAGGGGTCCCACAAAGGTTACTGTCCGACATTGTTGCAAGCTCCGTGTGCAGTGCAAAATGTGGCAAAGTCTCATGCCTCTCGTTCTCACAGTCATCTGTCATGACTCTCTCATGCCTCTCGTTCTCACAGTCATCTCTCATGACTGTCTCATGCCTCTCGTTCTCAGTCATCTCTCATGCACATGGACCTCTCTCATGCTTCTTGTTCTCACAGTCATCTCTTATGCACATGGGCCTGTCTCATGTCTCCCCTTCTCACAGTCATCTCTCATGCACACAGGCCTCTCTCATGTCTCTCGTTCTCACAGTGAGTCATCTCTCATGTACATGGGTCTCTCTCAAGTCTCATGCCTCTCGTTCTCAGTCCTCTTTCATGCACACAGGCCTCTCTCATGCCTCTCATTCTCAGTCATCTCTCATGCTGATAGGCCTCTACTAAGTTCACACACCCTTATCCTCATATTTCTTTGTGCTCACAGAGCATGCTTCCCCAAGTGCCTACTTATTTCTCTCTCTCTCTCCTCAGACCTCTCTGGGTTTGCAGTCCTATCTCATGGTTTTCAGGACTCTTTCTCGGCTTGCAGTCCTCTCTCTGGCTTTGAATGCCTCTCGCTGGGTCATTCCTCTGTGCTTGCAAGCCACTCATGCTCACTGGCCTCTCGCAACCTTGCAACCCTCTTTCATGTCCAGGCCTCTCTCTGTGAGATCACAGGCCTCCTGAAAATGTAGATCCCCTCCTGCTTTTCATACAAATCATACCTGTCTTAGGTATTGCAGATCTCATTCATGTTCCCAGACCTCTCTCTGAATTTGCAGGGCTCTGTGTCCAGATCTGCAGGCCTCTCTCTGGGGGATTACTGTTGCTCAGCTCAACCTCAGTACCCAACGTGCCAGGCCTGTCTGAGTTTACACTGTCTGAAGGGAACACCTCACCAAGGCTGGTGAGGTCTAGAGGTGCCGTTTCATTTTGGCTTTCCGTGTGTGTCATTTGGTGATTTGGAGCTCGCTTATAGCCACTTTGTCTCGGCTGGAGGAGGAGGAGACTTCTCTCAGTGAGTGAATCACCTTTCCAACTATGGCTGGCACTTTTCTCTCGCCTCCTGTCACCCGAGTGTGCAGCTGGTCTTTTCTTCTGTTGCTGCTGTCCCCTCAAAACCAGCGCACTGAGAGGCAAGAGGGCCTAGGCAGTCTTCATCTCCCCCCGGATGGGGGAAAAACAGACAGCACAAGGCCTGGCAGCTTAGATATTTGATTGTTATGTATCATATGATATGATATTTTATTTGTATCGCGCTCGTACACAGGTGTTTCAGAGCACGACTAAGCAAGGGAGGGGAAACAAGGAGAACACAACACATTATCTAAATAGGTATGAGAGTTGCCAGGTAGAGGGAGCAGCAGTGAAAATAGCAGATGTGACAGTATATGGTATGCAAGGGGATGCTGTACGATACTGTTTGGCAACAGCAATGAGTCATCCTGTGCTCACAGTAGTGTTGCAAAACACAGACCTATTTACTGACCCTCGCAGGTCTCATTCACATCACTTGGACCGCAATTAGAGCAAGTTTAACAACACACAAATCACAGCGTCCTTATAATTACAGGTTTGTTGTCAACACACGTTAGAAAATAAGCAACAGAGTGGAGAGCGGGAAAGGGCAAGAAGTGTAGGCATTTTGTGGACATCCACACGCACTTTATTTAAATAATAACAGCATGATATATTAACATAAGCTCTGAAGTGAAGCACAGAGCTGCTGATAAGACACAGTGTGATTAAATGATCTGCCTAGTATCACACACTTTGGTTAAATGGTGAAACCGGGATGGGGACAATTTAAGCAACTGAGCCCATCTTCACAGGTTTAGTTGCAAGTGTTTGAAGACAATGCATTCACTTCTTTCAACAGTGCAAATGCTTTGCTGTGACTTGTGCGTCTTGTCTATGACAAACCAAGTCTGGAATAAACCTTTCTTCAGCTTAGAAACATGGCTTTTCTTTAGTTGATTTGCAGTCATGAGACTAAACCATATTCGAGTTCTTCCATAAATAAACTCAAGTAGAGATTTCTCGCTTCACTTATTTACGGTGCCACTGGCCAAGTGCAGAAAATGAAGGGGCCTCACAAAATGTTTTGCCCCGGGCCTCACCTCACCCTGTGACAGCCCTGCTGGAGGTAGGCCCTTCCTCTACCTCGTCGTCAACTTCCTCTTCATCCTGTTCTGCATCGCTGTGCCTGTTCCCCTCTTGAGGCCCTCTAGGTGGTCACGGTGGTGGCGGACTCTGGGAAGGAGGAGGGATGGCCACGAGTCATGCCATTAGAGCAGATTGCAAGGTTTGAGAAGCAATTGCTCTGAGGTGCTATCGCCTGGATAGCCAGATTGAGAATGAGTAAAAGTAATGAGTGTGTGCCTTCAGAGGAACCGTTCACAGACAGCGCGTCGGTCTGCGGAATATCGAGCCAAAAAAAGGCTTTCAAAAGTTGTATAAAATTGACAAATCAACTAAGAAACGGCCTAGCAGCCCTGGAAGTGTAAACTTTCACTGGAAAGGTCTTAGATTGGGCAAAAATCTGGTTTTAAATTGTTTGCGGTGATGAACACTGTTAGCGAACACGTCGTCATGCTGCACGGGTGCAGTCACATGATGACGTCCCCGGACGTCTGTCCACGGACAGCATTAGGTGGGAGACCTCCCGGTGCATTTGCATGTGTGTCTGCAATCTGGCGTGCTGTCAGTGGACCAAGTAAAAGTGAGTCATGCCAAACCCGACATGCTCGGACAAAGTGTGATGCCTGTGGACACCCCATTGCATAAACAGTCCGCCGGACAGTCGTGGTGTTTGTGGACTATTAATTGGGGTTTTTTCAAAAAACAAAAATGTATGAGAGAATAATATACAAGATATTTATAGTACAAAAGATACATTTATTTATGAAAGGGATGTGGTATCGGAATGGGAAATGTAAATTGGAGGTTTTGGAATTTCAATAATGATCATCGGGAGAGGGAGGTAGAGAGGTTTCATCAAAGTGTCTATCATTTATATTTTGGGAATTTGATGGGGGTGATTGCTGGGGGGAAAGGGGACAGGTACAAGAAGGACAGTGATAAGCAATGTTTCTAATAATATGATTGTTAACATAATTTCAAAGTTCCTTAAAGTCAATAGTAAGTTCATTCAATTTTGTAGAGAGGATCATGATTTCATTGAGTACAGGATAAGGCTTGTCTTTATAATTTATGGGATTCTGCATAATTAAATCGGGGTGTTGTTTCTTCATGTAAAGTGTGTACTATAAGAAAAGAAGAAATTGTTATTTCAATGAGGTTTGTATAAATTACATTCTTTGTTTATATTGAAAGATTTATTGTTTACCATTACAGATGTCATCGTCACTAATTTCTTCTTTTGGAAAGTTTTCTTCCAACCACTATTTGCCATTTCTGTTAGAATATTATTTTTATATTTGCTTATAAAATGTTTTTATATAATGCGTGATAATAACAGATAAATAAATACAGTGTACTTAATATTTGGTCAGAGGTTGTTTTGGAATGAGTTCCTGCTGCATGTGAGTCTGTATGAAAATGTGTACTGAAGTGATAATATGAGGTGTACAGTTCTGGTTTGTGTGTTGTGCATTCCATTATATCGTGTGGTAAATCAAAAATTGTTTTGACATGTTGAAATTATGAATTGTACAAAAAGGTATATTTGGCTGTAGTAAATATAAGTGTTGTTGTTTTATGTATATGTGTTTGTTGGTTGATGGATACAACTTTTTCTATAGTGTCCTGTTCTTGTGGTCTTTGTTGGTGCTATCTGATGTCCGCGTACAACTGTACTGTCTGCGGACTCTATAGCTTCTACATGGGGGTGAGTGTGATATAAATAAATTGTAGCAAATTAAGGAGTGAATTCACTGAAACTACTTTGTTAAAAGGACATTACTGTTAAGTTGCACTAATAAAAACCCATCAAATTCAGTGAAAAACTTGGTTAAAGGTACGTTACGGTTCAGTTGCACTAATAAAAACCTATCAAATTCGGTTATGATTACAAGTAAAACCGAAAACCCCAAGAAATGTACCACTTATGGTAAGTTAAGCAACCATTATTCGCGCCACAACCGTGAACTGCCAAGACTAACACCCAGTTCATCATCAAAGATGACATCACAAATGTCATTGATGACATCACTGATGGCATCACATATCTAGGCCAGGTGTTTTTGTATAAGTACTGGACAGATTAACCCCAAACCACCAAAAGGCACGCCTGCGTCACTTGGTGCCCAATTAGTTTCTTATGTATTCCAAACCCTTCCAGCATTTTCTCACTGCGGGTGTTCAATCGATAAACCTTTTCCCTATGGGAAAATGAATGGTGGTAGATCGAAAACAGATTTTTTTTTGTTTTCTTAACTCTTTTCACTGACAAGACATTTACCCCAAAATATCCAGTTTGGGGGGCCTGTACAAAATTGTTTTTAGAAAATTACATCCAAATTTGTCCAGTGAGTCAAAAGTTATCAGTAATAGAATTTTGGGAAAAGTCAATGTACACATGCTTCCCCTTAATTATAGAGTGGCGACCCCGGAACTATAATAAATATATGAATATAAAAGAAACAAACACCAGTAAAATTGTGATGGGTGCATAAAGACCTGATATGTGAAAGTAGTATATTCCAATTGAGCCATATGACATATGCGACAACAGTGCTCTTTATACATAGCTTTTGAACCCAAGAGAGACATTTCTCAAGACTGAAGACAACTGCATACCTGGTTTCACCCTTATTAGGAATCATCATTGTAGTATAGTTTGACCGTCGCGTGGTTCAAGCGTTGGGGGATGTTTAACAAACACTGGTAAAATTATGGTGGGTTATAAAGGCTTGAAAAAACGGACCTTCTGAAATGTGAAAGTGGAGTATTTCATTGGAGCCAGGTCACATTCAGATTTGTTGTATGCCTGCATGGAAATCACACGTAGGCAAACAACGTAACATGTAATGTATTTTCATGTTGGGCGGCATTCAATGTAAAAAGATACCCCCGCCCTTGGTGATGTACAGTAGATCTCGTTCTACCGGTCTTTCTGAACTAACTTGCATTGAGTGCATAGCGACGCAGAACATGCTGTGGTGTTGTTTGGACCTTTGGCTAACATAACTGGATACGGTAGTAATTATCTCACAAATATGTGAGAGCACCTTTGTACCTGCTCTGGCAGGGGAGATCCTATGCTCATTTTACAGTGAGTGCACGCATGCTTAATCCAGGTAAGTGCTGGAATCCGCCCCCACCAGGTGACCTGTCACAAAAATCTTTCAGGAAATAAGAAACAAGTTCACTGTTTTGCGAAATATGAGGAGATACATTCCTTGAATCGGACAGAACTGTAATGATTTCACCATGGAGGTGAAACTCTTTGTGTCTATTGGCAGAGGTCGAAACCTTCTGCAACATCGAATTCCCTCGGCTCCTTTGCAGACACAAGAAAATAAAGACAACTTTTGGGGAAGAGGTTTTCACAATGATCTTTGTAGCCTCTCTCAGTCCACGTTTACTTTGGGCCACTTGACTAATTCATTCAATGTTTTATTATGTCACCCAGCTTAAAATTGCAAATATGTGTAGTTTAATAACCATCTATACACTATATTTCCACATCTGCCACAGTTGCATGTTACCACACCACCACCCCACTTAAAATTCTAATTTCTGTAAACCGTATTCTACTAGACCCCATACATGATGCTGTTTTCTCTACATACAGAACCTTATGGAACTGGTGCCACAATACATGTCCTCTGTAGTGTGTGCCTTGGATTTAGGTCCACACTTTACCACACACCTACACTTTACCACACACCTACACTTAAACGGTATAATGATTATTTTGAAAAGTAGTTCTTAGCTGCAAGGAAATTACTATTTTAAAGGATTCTGTGATTGAGCTGTCCAGGATTCCCTTTTGGACACAAACAATTGCATCCACCACTCCGAAAATCACTTATTTGTTAGATTTAGGACCCGATTCATGGAATAATTTGTGCAGAAAATCAGAGACTTGCGTGTGATTTTCGCGCACAAGTCCCTGTTCGCCGATTCATGGAACACAATGCACAGGGTTTACCTGGGACTTTGGAGGAATCCGCTCCGGTCCAACACATCACTACGACACCACGAAGGACTTGCGCAAAACTCCCAGTGAAGGGCCCGTCGGGCATGCGCAGGCACCTTAAAAGGGGGCGGAACACATAGAATGGGGAAAACAACCGTATTCATGGAATTGAACAGGCGTGCGAAAGAAAATACACGCAAATCCTGAAACATATATGCCACGCAATAGCAGGTGTAAACGTCAAAGCGCACACAAACAAATACATAAAAAGCATGCGCAATGAACAAACGCACGTATGGACCTTTTGTTGCAGCAGTGATCATGGGGACACTGCAGGAGGAGGAGGATGGCCAGGGACCGGATCTTCCATGCAAGGACCACCCTTTTTTGGATTCCTGATGACCAGATCTATGCCAGGTATAGCCCCCCCCCCCATATCATCTCAGACCTGGTCACGGAGTGGGAAGATGACCTCACATCACCCACCCTGTGCTCCCAAACACTGAGTCCCTTGCAAAAGGTGCTCACTGTACTGCATTTTTTTGCCACTGGCTCATTCCAGCGGACCACCAGCATTGTTAGGGTTATTTCACAGGCCACTCAGTCACGTCGCCTACATCAGGTGTTGGCAATAATAACTGCACGTTCTCATGTACGCCGGCATATATATATGCCGAGAAGACTTGCAGAAAGGCAGGCAGTGGTGCAGGATTTTTATGGGATGGCGCACTTCACAAAAGTGCTTGTTGCATTGATTGCACCCATGTTGCTCTACGTCCACCTCGAGCAACAGAGCATATATACTGCAACCGAAAACACTGGCATTCCATCAACATTCAGGTTGTGCGTGATGCCAAGGGCATTATTACTTCCATCTATGCCAACTAGCCTGGCAGCACCCATGATAGTAACATCTTCAGGATGTCTCCCCTAAGCTGGGGCATGGAAGCTGGGAAGCATGGCAACATATGGCTCATTGGTGAGTATGAATGGTCCTACACAAGCATGCATGTTACACACCTACAAATATATATATAAACATTCTCGTCTCTACAGGGGACACTGCCTACCCTCTGAGCACATACATGATGATGCCAATACGCAAGCCCAACACACCTGCCCAGGTAAAAGTCAACACTGCCCATATTGCAACCCGGGCCATAGTGGAGCGCACATTCGGAGTGCTCAAGTCACGTTTCCCCTCCCTTGACCACTCTGGTGGTGTGTTGTTATATGCACCACCACTAGTCTGCAGGATCATTGTGTCAGCATGTGTCCTGCACGATGTTTCAACACAGCGTGGTGTCCCAGAGGGCATGGTGGTGACACCCTATCCACACCCACAGGCCTGTCGCCTGCGTATGGCTGAGCAAAGGGCACGTGGAGAGGCTGCACGTACCCAGCTTGTGGCAACATATTTCACCTAAACTCCGACCCCCTGTGGAGTGCACGCAAGGCCGCTACATCCCAGGTGCCATTCAATGATGACAATGGGCCAATCACCTGTGCCCACAAAACCACCCTGAGAATGTGCCTTTGGAAGTGCAAATTTGAGTGCATCCCTTAGAACTAAAAAGATATTTCTCTTTGTGTTTCCAAAAGAAACACAATGACCCCACTACCACCATGCCAACCATTTCATTAAATCACCTCTGTCCAAACCATCCCATATGTCATGTAAAATTATCATTAGACTGTATTATGGTATGGCATGTTATGCAAAAGTATATTCCGAAAGGCCTGATACACAATGCACGTGTCTCAAAGTGCGCAAGGATGGATGGATGGAACAAGGGGAAAAAGAATACTTAGTCATAGCCCTAGAATCACTTAGTCAGTGCATATTACACAATTAATAGTGGAGGTAACAGTGAATACGTATGACGTTGAATATACAGTTGTATCAAGGGCATGAATGTGCCGCCATGCAGGGAGCGATGACAGGGTGGAACAGACAAACGATGTACAGGCATGGTGCAATCAGAATGAGCAAGTGCACACACGTTTACAGGGGAGTGGTAAGTGGTGGTGGAGGGTGGGAACAAGTTCGGGGGTGGTCCAGGTTGAAACAAGTCTGAGGAGACGGGGGTAAGTGCAGCGAGATGCAACTCTATAGGGTCATTCACCAAGTGCAGTGATTATGAGGCTCGTGCAGGTCCCAGAGGCAAGTGTACAAAACACTGCCGTGGGTGCCAAGGGTCTGTGAGACCCTGAGGTACATCGGACGGCCAGTCACCGAGCTGTAAGGAAAAAAAAAAGTATGGAGAGAGGGAGAGAGCAGAGGGATAGGTTAGCAGGGAAGTGGGAGAGAGAAGGAAGAGTAGAAGAGGAAACTCCTGAGGAGTTCCAGGAACTTAAGGATATGAGGCTCCATACAGAGGGCAGCAGGGAGGCTATTCCAGAGGGAGGCCCCTGCTGATGATAAAGATCCTCCTCCCAATCTCTTCTTCGAGAACTGGCTCAGGTTGGAGGTATATGAGGAGAGGGCTCGGGCGGGAGAGTATTTAGGTATGAATAGTTGCATATAGGTAGTTCACAGGCCCCACAAAGCCTTGTGTACAATGCATAGTTTCTTAAATTTGACCCTTGCTGCCACGGGTAGCCAATGGAGGATATCAGTGCCAGACAGATGCAGTCCCTAGTCTTGAGGCCAAGGATAATTCTTGCGGTCATGTTCTGGATGAGTCATAGTGGGTGCGGATTAGAAGCAGGGAGGATGAGAAAGAGGCAGTTGCAGCAGTTCAGCCTGGAGATAACCAGGGCCGTAGAGACAATGACCTGCTGGGGGAAAATGAGAAAAGGTACAGTACCTCTGAGGAGGTGTAGCTGATAGTTGTCCTTTCTAGAGATGTCAGAATGTGACATGAGAAGGAGGGAGTGGAGGTGAAGATGACCCCAAAGATTAATATCCATGCAGGTGGCTGCGGCTGCAGGGCCAATGGAGTCTGGCTAGAGAGAAAGTGGGAAAGCTGGACCAGGGGTCTCAATGCAAATGAACTCAGTCCTGCTGGTGTTAAGGCAGAGGTTATTTGCAGCACACCATGATTGAATCGTGGTCAGACAGTCAGATATGAGTGATGAAGAGGAGCCATCTGAGGGTAGTCTGAAAGTTCAGTGTCATCCACATAACACAGGAATTCAGAGGTGAAAGTGCTAATCACATGTGCAAAGTCAGCCATGTACACATAGAAGAACCAGGGGGATAGATTACATCCCTGGGGAATGCCACAGTTTGAAAAAACCAAAGAAGGAAAGGTTTCAAGTTCCACCTGGGATGGGTGGTCAGAAATAAAGGAGGTTAACCACGCCATAGCCAGATCTGTGAACCCTGTGCTCCATACCCACTGTGGTGGACCCCTTCTGCAGTGGTGGATGTGAATAAGTAACATACCGGTCAAATGTGTAACATGCCATAACAATCAATGTAAAAGAAGATCTTACTTGTCGCCGTGCCATGCAGTTGACACTCAGATTTCATTACATGTAATAGCCATCATTACCTGATGTAAGGATCTGAAGACAAAGAAAAACATGCAACATAGTTCATGTACCACATACATGTCCCAATACAGCTATCAACATGTGTCCCTGTACACATGTACAAACACCTGCACACTGCATGCAATTCAAACACACAATACACACACACTCACACCCAACAACATCACCCACACTGCCTGCCCCCCTCAATGACATGCAGCAAATGTGCATCCAACAAATCCCCATTCATTACACAATGTTACATACACAATGCACACTTCACTCCTGTGAAAGCAGCACATATGGATATAATTGATCCCAACCAAAACATGGCCCACCCTTGGAGGACAGTGCACTGCACACAGTCATGGAAGCACATTATCAATAAACACGTGTTGTTCATTGCTTAGGCATTAATCCAATAACCCCAAAAGTTGCCAAGTGCACACAGGGCAACATGTTGGGGACAGGTGAATGTAGACAATGGGCCTCATTACAAGTTTGGGGGTAGCCATGGCCATTTTACAGGCACGGCTACCGCCAAACTCGCTACTGGCACCAGCACCCGCGATTGGGCAATAACTGGTCCATTACGAGTTGAATGGGCCGGTAATTGCCCATTCGCGGGTGGCGGTATTGCCGGGCTCCCGATCCCCATTCTGCCCCATAGGGCAGAATGGGGATGAGGAGCCTGGTTGCACCGGCACCGTTGATAATGGTGCCGGTGCAATCACGAGTTCTGCTCGCGTGTGCTGCACAGCCCGCCAGGTCAGACCTGCCGGGCTGTCAGGCACCCGTGAGCAAAACTCGTAGTATGGCGCTCTGGGAACTACAGTACCGGTACCATTACCGGTACTGTAGTTCCCGGACCGCCATGGTCACAATGAGGCCCAATGATTTGCTAACAGAGATCGATCATACAATCAATACTACCAAGAAATCATGACAATAACTGGGAGGGGAGACAAGCCCACAATGCTTTCTGAGTGTTCACAACATGCAAGTGTACAGGTGATGGTGGTAGTGGAAAATGTTGAGATTAGTGCATGGAGAACATCTTATGGTGAAATGGTCAGAAAATAATACACAAACGGAAGTGCTAACACACGTGGTGATGCTGATTGTGAGAAAGTTCAGTATATACACAATACATTACATGATTCATGTGGGGGGGTCAGGCCACCAAGGACACATACGGGCCATGGACATGAGGCATGCTGCTGCATCAATAGCACATAAGAGAGTGGGAGAAGGAAGTGGAAAAGACAAAACACTTGATGATTAATGGGACTTAAGGAGTTCATGCTCAAGATACAGAGGGAGAGTGAGTCTATTACACAGAAGGCATCAAGCATAAGAAAGGGGCTCACCAATCCTGAGAAAGCACAAACACCACTAACCCTAATGTGCTGGTACACAACATATCATCCCACAAAAATGCATACATATCAACATGTTTGTGGCTTTAAACTGCTGCTTCACACTCTAATAGTTGATCCATAATCAATACAGGCCAAATGTGACATACAGCCATAATCCCACAAACCCTGCTAGGGATCTGAAGTGTCAATCATTACACATGCTAAAATTTCCATGAGACACACATTAGCCCAACCATCAGCACCTGCCACCGGCCACAAACAGTTGACCATGCTACCCACGTCCAAACAACCATGAAAGCCCCACACAGTTAGAATGCACAGTTTTTATAATCAGTGAACAGTGAACAGTGGCCCTAGCAATCCATCTGAAGAACACGGCGATACCTATCATTAGAAGCACCCCCTGTGAAACAGGCCCCCCTTAAGAAGTAGTGTTGAACCACAAGCTAAGTCAATCTAAAGTGAACACACACAGTGCCACACTCCCATACAAGCACCACACAAGTGTCAGCAAATGCCATTCACTTACCTGTCCAGGAAACCCACCTGCCTTGCATACGATGCACACCATCGGGAGGCAATTCCCCTAAATTGAATACTATGCATAGTAACAGCAGAAACAACATGCACTTACATGACGACACATGATTACATAAAGAAAAATATGCAGACACCACCCACTGCAGGAGCAACAGAAGGTGCCAAAGGGTGAATGGAAAAAGATTGTGATTAGACCACAACAGAGAGAGGGAGAGAGAGTGACACAGAGAGGGAATCCCAAGGAAATGCCAGATCAAGGAGTACACTGCCTGGTTTTCAGATGTACAATGACATTCTGTACAGCACAGTAGGTGCGTCCATAAAAGAATACACACGGGTAGGTAGCGCAGTGGCATGAGCACCACTTAAATGACCATACCGGCATGTTAGCATGCAAAGGACATATAAGATAAACAAGACATGCAGCAAACATGCACAGCAATGACGCATGCTAAACATGCAAGGCAGTGCTAAAGCTTACCCAACGATGTGTAAGCGGTGTCAATCCTGCATCACCTTTACCTGAAACTGTGTCTCGTAATCAGGTACAGGAAGGACAGTACCTGGTTAGGGCACGGGGAGCATGGAAGTCCAAGGGTGCAGGGTGTCTCCCCCGGGACAGCAGTCATCGCCAGATCACAGATTACTGAAACAACATGGGAGAAGACATTAAAACAGCCATTGTGAAGTACCATTGACACAGCACACACATGCAACGGAACACGAAACCCATAATTACCTGCACATGCCATCCTGTGCACCAACATGCAAACATGCTGGTTGATTTCACTATACATTCCTGCATGTACACCACTGCACAAGTCTTGGCCTTCAGATGTTAATGGCACACCTCAAGGGAAATCAAGTAAAAATTGAACAAAAATAAAAACCAGGAAAGGGCAAATCAAAATGTACAATGCCAACATCCGGGCCTGGGGTGTACAAAAATGTTTTAAAAATTAAAAAATCAAAAATGTCCATCATGGACCGGAGGAGAGGGTCACCCAGGAGGGGGAGGGGCAGCGTGCATGTCAACTACCACATGACTCGATGTTGAAAAAAAACTATTCCCTCCATGGGCTCATGGACAGCCTGGCTATGTTAGACCGGGAGGCATGTCTCTGCTGGCACCACCGTCCTGGGTAGAATCAGAAGGTGGTAGTGGTGTTAGAGGCTGACCATCCAGTACCCTGGCCTGTACCTCAGTGGTAGCATGACAGCAATGAATGCACCAGCATAATGAGGTTTTGTAGGGCACCATGCATAACATCACAGGATGCCAGAGTTTCTCTGAGATGGTCTCCCTCAATAGTTGCATCTCCTGTTGGTGCAGTCTCCTGTGGACTTCCTCTTCGATTGCAGCTCTGAGGGCCAACAATTCTTGCCTCAGGGCTTCCCTGTGGGCCCAACCCTCTGCAAGCAGGGATCCCTACAGAGACCTCAGATCGGCCTGTCGGCTCCTGATGTTGGCCTCCATGTGCAGCCTGTGTGAGTGGCATGTGGACCGCATTGCCTGCAGCTGGTGCTCCACCTGCGTTGCTGGTGGGATCATGGAACTGGCCACCCTATCCATGCCTTCAGCCAAAATATCATAGGCAGGACCCTGCTGTTGCTCAGCACGCAACATCGACTGCTCCCACACTCTCTGCACAGCCTGCACACGTCCCCCATGTGTGCGTGGCCCACGCCTGCCTGACCCAAAGGAGCATGGCCCTTTCTGTGAGGCCAATGTCTCTGGCTGCAGGACTGCATCCCTGCCTTGGACATCTGGCCCAGGACCAGAACCCAATACTTGGGAGTGTGGCCTTGCAGCCATATCCACCACAGATGGCTGTGACACTACTGACTGGCCTTGTGAAGGCACCTGACCCCTTGCAGACTCACAAGCCCCAACTGCTCCAACACTTGGTGCACTCACCTCCATCAGCATTGAGGATTGGACATCCGGTTCAGCACCAGAGCTACTGGATTCATAAGAGTTAGTGTCATATCTGGACATTCCCACGATGGTCTGCAGCACCAGCGGATTCTCCTGGGCTGCCATACCACATCCCCCACTGGAGGTCTGGACCGGCACAGACTCTTGCTCCTCCTCTTCCTCCTCCTCTACATCTGGTGCCTCATCACCTGCACAAGGACATATAAAGACACAAGGATTCATGTGAATTGTGTTTACAGTAAACATCTGTATAACATTGCTGCCCTTCAACACAATGCCGGGCATGTCACCATGAGAGAAATTGCATACACACACTATGTACAAGAAGCCATCTGATCATGGGATATGCAGACTTGCAACAACATCCCACGTTCCTGCCCATGTAGCCAGTGGACACATTGCCAACAGACAAGCGCATTCTGGCCCATGGCACAGCAAACTATTGACAAATACATGCTAAATGGTCATGTGGCTCTGTAACATGCTATTACATTACATGTGAATACATACACATATATTCACATCCAAGTGCACATCAGTCACGTGACACACCACTGTTGAACTGGCACAGGGAGGAGAACACAATGTGGACATGGTCTGAGTGTGGAGTCCCAGTTGAAGTATGACTGTAAGAGAAACACCTAGATAAGGTTTTGTGATGTGGAGAGAGTCATTACATGCTGCAGCAGGGATGTGCACAGTGTTGAAAAATGCAATGTCATTCATGGCACACTGTGAGGCATTCTGGTAGTCTTCATGAAAGATATCTGTAGCATGGAACCACCTACGTACATGTGTGAATGGACAATCTACACCATGCAGTGCATGATGTGTAACAGATGCTTCAGACACAAGCACTTGTCTAGCAGAGCAGAGTCACTGACATCACTGATGCAACTAACTAGATGGCAAGTTGTGGTAGCCTGTTCAAAATGCCGTTTGTATATGTTAGTGGTGGATGACTACTGTCACAATGCCATGTGCAACAGATGTATTACATATGGGTTGTATGCACTCTTGAGTACACTGGGCATGAGTCAGTACACCATGACATGGATCAGCCAGGGCAGTCATTCAAATGCAGGCAGAAGCGCAACACAATCATACATCTTGGTTTTGTTTCCCTACACGTACTCAGGATGCACAAGCTTGGTCACTCACCAGACGTGTCCTCGTAATCTGGCAGGCCTTCCGCGCCTTGCACATGATCCATATGAATGAATTGGCTCATAGCCTGTTCATGCAGATGAGCTCCTCCTCCTCTGGTGAACCCCCTCCAGTTGCCATAGCAGAGGCGAGGTTGGTACCCATCTCAGACTTGGTGCAACAGTTGAGGTAATTCCACCTCTTCATGACCTGAGAAGCAGTGCGCTTTTCATACCCTCAAGCATTCATCCCATCCGTGACAAGCTGCCAATGCACCATCCGCAGAGACAATGTATGTGTGCTCTCTGGTTGCAGGCACATGTCATGGTGGTGATCATTCATGTAGCCTACGAGGATCCGGAGTTCTTCAGCATAGAGGTTCCTCTTCCTGCTGGTGTCCTGTGCCGTGCCATGGGGTTGAGGCCTTGCCTTCTTGGCACATGGTGCAGACTCTGTGTGGCTGGGACCACTCAGGGCACCAGATACTAGACCACTAGTGGCCTGGGCCATGGCATCACCCACTGATGCTGGGACAGCAGCTTCAACTGCACATCCCTTACCCTTCTAGGTAGTGACAGCAGCTTTCACTGCACGTCCCTTGCCTTTCTTCTGGACAGGGACAGCAGCTTCCACTGCCATTGCCTGAACCTTTGGGAGGACAGCAGCTTCCATTGCAGGTCCCTGAACCCTTGGGGGGGGGAAGCAGCTTCCACTGCATGTCGCTGACCCCAGGAGGAACAGCAGTCTCACACTCACCTGTGTCTCTGCAGGAGCGATGGACAAGCCTCTCTTGACCCCAAGTCTTCACTTCGACTGTTTCATCCCTGAGGAATACCTTGATCTTTAGTAGGATGCGCACTCCATCCTGCATTTGCAGGGGCGCGATTCACTGATGTGATTGGTGCCAATGTCTGTAGGCTCAGTTCAGATGCCAAACGCTGTTTTATGCCTTCAACGCAAGGCCGAGAGTTCAAGGCGCCAGTTTCTTCACTGGCTAGAAAGTTCTTCCAACAAGTGAACGTTGCGCAGAGAATGTTGAGTGTTCAAAATTGTCCGTATTGTCTTTGTTTGCCGGTATTTTGGTGGATGAGTAGCGCTGCGTGTAGAAGCTAGATGCTGGTAGGTTTGCGCAGCGCCTTCAATTCGAGAGCACCTGGTAATGTCTCTCCCTTTCCCTTGCAGGAGAAATTATGTGCTATTAGCGCCTCAAGTCTGGGTTCAGTGCTACTGGAGACTTGGTGGTTAGGTAAGTTTGCACAGAGGTTTTTGGTAAGTATGCACCGCGTAGAGAGAGCGAGCTCAGTGAAATTAGTATTTGCGTTATTGGAGTGAGCACAATGAATAATGTCTCTTCTTTCTTACAGGGGTTTGTGCGCTCGTGCAACTAACCTGGATTCCAGCATCGCGGGAAGATTCAGTGAGTATACGCAGCGTTACTGATGTGCGTATGTTAACGCTGTTCTTCTTTGTTCTTACAGATGCCGGTGTAGAAGTCCCCTCTTGACTGGAGAGAGCTGCAGCGTGGAGTAAGAACAAGGTAAGCTGAAGCTGAATGATCCAGAGCGGGTAAGCAGAAGTAGGATGATCCGGAGCAGGTAAGCAGAAGCAGGATGATCCGGAGCAGGTAAGCAGAAACAGGATGATCCGGAGCAGGCAAGCAGATGCTGGCTGATCCAGAGCACGGCAAGTGTGTTGCTGATACAGCTCACAGTAAGCAACACGAAGCACAGGAAGAATCTTGGGTGTGGCTTATATAGCCAGCCGCACCCAAACACTAGAGAGCTCATGAGTTATCATGCACCTCCTGTTTGGCAACAGGAAGTGGTAACCAGGAAGTTACTACAAACACTAGGAAGGGATGAAAGAAGAGATGTGTTATGGGTTCTTTGTGTGCCCATGCCAGGCCTTCCAAGCCTCCACCCAGCTTGCCCCAACTACTTGCCTGATACCCATGACAGTCTTCCCCCTCAAGACCCCTCCCAATGGTGTGTATAAGGGCTTTGGTTTCTCAGGATGGTCCCGGTGGAATTTCTGTACCAATCGGGGGGCATGCACGTGCATGCTGGGTTCCCATGATCTTTCCTGGGGTCCGTACCCATTCCAGTCAATCAAATAATACAGGGTCTTTCATACTTGTTTGGAATCTAATATGTTCTTCACTTCATATTCTGGTGCTTCTTCACCCACTTGTATGGGTGTGGGAGGTGTGGAAGTTCGGGTTCCTGGGTGTGCTGGTTTTAATAGTGACACGTGAAATGCGGGATGTATACGCATATGTTGAGGTAACGCCAGTCTCATGGCTGCTGGATTAATTACTGTTTCTATTGTATACAGGCCGATGTATCTAGGCTGAAATGTCTGGGGCCCCTTTAAAGCAATGTGTCTAGTTGCCAGCCAGACAGAGTCTCCCACTTGATAATCTGGGGCTTTTCGTCGATGGCGATCAGCGTTGCTTTTCTGTGTTTCTTTGGCTTGCTGTAGGTTCCTGTTGGCTTCTCTGGCTGCTTTCATGATGCTGGCATGTAGATTCTTTACTGCAGGCATTTCAATCTTTTCTGGTGGATCGCAGACCGACGTTCTGGGGTTTTGAACATATATAGTAAAGAAGGGTGTTGCTTGGGTTGATGAATGTGTTGAGTTGTTGTAGGCATACTCTGTCATCCATAGAATTTCTGTCCAGTTTTGGCTTTTTTGGTGTAATAGACAGCGCAAATACTGTTCCATGGTCTGGTTCATGTGCTCGGTTTGGCCCTCCGTTTGAGGGTGGTGAGTAGAAGACAGACGGACTTCTACTCTTGCTAGAGCACAACATTTTTCCCAAAAACGGGATACAAATTGGCTGCCTCTGTCAGAAACGATTATGGTAGGGAATCCATGTAAATTCATGATTCGGTCTAGAAAAACCTGCGCCAGGGTCTGAGCTGAGGGAATACCCTTTAGAGCTATAAAATGGGCCATTTTGGAGAAGAGGTCCACTACTACGAGGATGGTATTGTAACCTGAGTTAGGAGGTAGATCAGTGACAAAGTCCATTGATACTGTGTGCAGGGCGCTGGCGGAATGGTGATTGGCTGAAGGAGGCCGGATGGTTTTTGCCTGGATGTTTTGTATTGTGCACTCACCTCACAGGTGCCTATGTAGGTGGCAATACTTTCTCGCCAAGTTGGCCACCAATAAGATTTGCTTACTTTCTTCATGGTTTTGGCTATACCCGGATGGGCTTCTAACAGCGAGTCATGGTAGTCTGATATGATTGCTTGTTGCAGATCCTTAGTTGGAACCTAGAGGCGTTTTTGGTAGTATGGTAGTTTGTCCTGAATGGTGAACGAATCTCCATTCATGTCCCAAGCCATTAGGTCTTCTTCAGACATATTTTCTTTTATTGTTTCCTGCAGAGTATTTAACGAGATGGGCCGATGCAGAGGCCGAGAATGTTATGGCTGGGTATGATCTCCATTGGGCATTGTAGACTTCCTCTCCTGTGCCAATGCGGGATAACGCATCCGCTTTCCCGTTCTTAACTCCGGGGCGGTAGGTGATTACAAAGTCGTATTCCATTAAGGATATGGCCCAACGTAGCTGCCTAGAAGACTGAGCTTTTGCTGAGCGTAAGTATTGCACGTTCTGATGATCTGTTATTATTCTGATGGCGTGTTTTGCTCCTAGTAAGTAATGTCGCCATTCACACAGTGCGCTTTTGATTGCTAGGAGTTCTTTCTCAGAAATTGCATAGTTTAATTCTGCTGGGGAAAATTTCCAGGACCAAAATGCAATGGGGTGAAGGCATCCGGTTTCAGGATTTTGTTGAGACAATACGGCCCCCAAGGCAATGCTTGAAGCGTCCGTTTCCACGATGTACGGTAAATCGGGCTGTGGGTATTGCAGAATTGGGGCTGAGGTGAATTTTTCATTGAGAGCTCGGAAAGCTTCTTCCGCTGCTGGGGTCCATTCGAACTTTCGGTGTTTGCGCAGCAAGGACGTTATTGGATGTACAATTTGTGGGAATCCTGGTATGAAGCGTCGATAAAAGTTTGCAAACCCTACCAAATTGCCTCACTATAGCAAGGGCAACCATTGGAGCCAAACTGGACTACTGCAATGCACTCCTAGCAGGCACATCAGCCAAAAACATAAACAGACTACAAATCACCCAGAACAATGCTCTCCGGCCGCTCTTAGTATCCCAAGAAGAGAGCATATCACCCAGGCCAGGCACTCAGCCCAATGGCTCCCGGTCAAAGAACGGATCACTCTCAAAATCCTCACCCTCACTCACAAATGCCTCTCTCTCTCCGCCCCGTCCTATCTATCAGAAACCATCCTCAAACCCTCCTCCTCCCGTCCCACCAGGACGCAATACTCCAACCTAATCTGCATCCCACGCATCAAAAGAGCCAAAGCCGGAGGTCTAAGTTTCCCCTACATTGCAGCCAAGACCTGGAACGCTCTCCCTGCTGACATTAGAGCGGAAAACGCACTCCCCACTTTTCGCAGGAAACTGAAAACCTCATTCCTTGCGAAATATCCGTGAAACTCTCAGGAATCCATGTAAATATACTGCATTGCTAATGTATACATATCCACTGTAAATTCTGTATTTTATGTAATTACTGTATCCTATGTAACTAAGATATTGTCTGTAACAAGCGCCACGATGCCTCCGGGCTGACGTGCGCTCTATAAATCTGAATAAAATAAATAAAAATAAAAACTCTGTACTCCCTTTAAAGACGTGGGTGAGGACCAAGTGACGATTGCCTCCACTTTTCTATTGTCCATCTTGATCCCCTGCGGTGTCAGTACATATCCCAGAAACTCCACCTCAGTGACATGGAAGGAGCATTTTTCTAGCTTTGCGTACAGTTGATTTTCACGCACTTTGCGGAGTACAGCTCGCATGTGGGTTACATGCTCTTGGGGAGTGGTGGAGTAGAAGAGAAAGTCATCGATGTAGATGACTGCACAGACATAAAGGAGTTCCCGTAACACATCATTCATAAAAAGCTGGAACGCAGCCGGGGCATTGCAAAGCCCAAAGGGCATGACCTGGTATCCGTACAAGCCATAGCGGGTACGGAACTCAGTCTTCCACTCGTCCCCTTTCTTCATGCGGACCAGTAGATATGCGCCGCGTAAGTCTAGCTTGGTGAAAATCTTCGCTTGTCTCACCTGGTCTACGAGTACTGGTATCAGAGGTAACGGGTACTTATTTTTTATGGTGACTTGATTTAGGGCCCGGTAATCAATACACATTCTTAAGTCCCCCTCTTTCTTCAGTGCAAAGAAGAATGGGGAGGCGGCTGGTGACTTAGATGGTCTAATGAAGCCATTGGCCAGGTATTGCTCCAAGTAGGTCCGTAGATGAGTGTTTTCTTCCTTGGTTAATGCATAAATGCGGTGGCACGGTACTTGTGCCCCTGGTTGCAGGTCGATCTGGCAGTCGTAAACTCGATGTGGTGGTAGTGTATTAGCTTGCTCCTTCGTGAACACATCCTGGAACTCCTGGTATTCCTCTGGTAAAGTGCCCACCAAGCCTAAACCTGCTATCTTTTCCTGTGAAGCTAACAATGGGCTTCCTTTGATCCCTTTGATGTCATAAGAAGAGGCGCATTCCGTGGAAAAGAGTAAGGTTCAAGCTCACCAATCTATCTTTGGGTTGTGTGTCTCTAGGCACGGTATCCCAAGAATCTGCTGGAATTGGGGTGCAGCGATAAGGTCGAATCTAATACTTTCTCTGTGGCCATCTTGGCAGATTAAGGTGATGGTGGAATTACACTGTGTTACTGGTCCCGAAAGGAGTTATGAGCCATCCACAGCTGTCACGCTTTCTGCGGTGTCCTTACGGTGGAATGCTAATCCCAAGGTCTTTGCAGTGTTTATGTCCAGGTGGTTTCCAATAACCCCACTGTCTATGAAAGCCTTGAGGGCATGCATTCAGATGGGCTGTGAAGGGTCTACCAAAGCCACAGGAATACTGAAATGTGAGATCTGAGTGCTCCGTTCCTGCTCCGTTCCTGGCTCGACCGATTGACCTCTACATCTTCCGGGCGTTGGATATTTCTGCTACTGCACCTGTGTCTTCCCCTATGTCATCTAGTACCCCAATTGTCTTCCGTGGGGGTTTAATCGTGCAGTTCTGGAGGAAGTGACCAGATTGGCCGCAATATAAGCAAAGTTTTTCCTGACACCTCCGTTCTCTCTCCGTCTTGGTGAGTGGTCCCTGAGAACACCCAATTGCATGGGCTCTGTGTGTATTTCTGAGGCCTGTCGATGGGACGCTTCCTTTGGTCGGACATACACTGGACTATGCTCTGATCTGGTGTCATGATGCCTACCTCCAAGGAGCCAGGTCCGGCCCAGCAACCCCAGAGGCAGGCACCATTCCCCCCAGGGAAGTTCCAGCGGGCCCAAGCTGGGGCCCTTTGGACGCAGTCCTGGCGCCTTAGGCGCCAGGCTCATGTTGGACCCCAGTCCTGGCGCCTTAGGCGCCAGGCTCATAAAGCTGGACATGTGTTCAAGTGTTTTTATGTGCACTTACCTGATGCAGACTATGCTGCTACATCCAGGCCCTCTTGAGGCCTGAATGGGACTACTTTACCTGTGGGACTACTTTCCACCTGGGTGTGGTCGGGGAAGGATACATACCTGATCGGTGGAAGGATACATACCTGGAACTTCTTCCAAAGCTATTTAAACCCCACCCGAACAGCCAAACGTGCTTCGCGTTGTTCTGCACCTAGCAGCTGGACGCTCACCGTGTCAGCTCCTGCTTCTGGACTTCAGCCACGCCTGTCAGCATCCTGGGACACCTGCAAAGGGTGATAAGAAGAGAATTGGGGAGGAAGAAGGCCTTACCTGCTAAACCTGCATCACGGAGACATCTCACCGATGATCCTGAAAAGGAAGACATCATTTTTAAAAGCATTTCGCTCCGATCGCTGCAGCGCTGCATTTCACTCACCTTTCTTGGGCGCCTCTATCTTCAGCAGCGATCATCCGGATTCGCAGCCACATCCCAGAGCCTAGAGAGAAAAAGACAAGAACACAAGGTGAGAGAAGGAAGGGAATAGGAAAAGCTCAGTTTCCTTCTAAGACTTACCTGTTGGGTCATTCCCATTTCATTTCGGGTCTTGCTGCTTCCAGGCATTTTCCGGACCCCAGCCCCTATGGGGAAAAAAGACAAAGACATTAGATGAGCGAATGCAAAAACATTACCTGAGCGCTCATCTAGGACTTACCAGATCTTTACTGGAACTGCACTTTTCACTTCGGGTCGGCGCCATATCTCCGGCATTCCGAACCCCGGCCCCTATGGGGAAAAGACATCAACATTGGCGCTTTGTTGCAAGAAGTCTCCAAAGGAATCTTCTTTCATCACCTGAAAGAGACAATGAACATTATTATTTAAAGCTTGAACTTTTGAACTTGCAACAGAACTTTTACAGCGCCTTACCAGTATAATCAAGCTTACCTGAACTTCCATCCAACCTCAATCCAGTGAAGTAACTGGGTTCAACGCGCCCCTGCGTCAGAAGCAGGATGGAGAGCTCGTCCTTTCAGACCTTAAGGTGAGACTTCACGGGGGATCGTGGAAGGGTATCGAGGAGGGTTGGAAGGAAGTGGGAGGCTCGAGCATTATTCCGCCAGATTGTAATACTCCCTTTTCACGTACAGGAGGATATTCCTGCGAGCCAGATTAGCCAGAGTAGAGGGGCCCGTCCTATCCATCTTCAGAGCCCTGCACTTCACCATTGAAGAGGCATCAGCACTCGAAACCAGGCCAGCGCCCCCGTGGGAATCAGGTGAGCGCGACAGAACGCGAAGAAAGAGAACTGATCCTATCCAAGGAAAGAACAGATGACCTGGCCAAAAGGTTATTGCTGGCCCAGGCAGGGCACATTCATTTACCGAATTCCGGTGGTACTTCCACATCAATGGGTTTGAATAACCCGGTACAAATCAATCTACCTGGACACATGCCTTTGGCCCCGCCTGAACGTTTTGCGGGGGATCCCAAGAAATATGCCGTCTTTATTAACCAATGTCGTTTACACTTTCTATGCAGACCCGGGGCCTTCCCTAACGACCAGACCAAGGTAGCCTTTATACTATCTTACCTCAGTGGCAGTGCTGCCGATTGGTCTATTCCTTTGGTAAATCAGGATGATCCCATTCTCCAGGATTTTCAGAGCTTCCAGGCCAGCATGGAAAGATTGTTTGCTCGACACTCTCAAGGACAGGCCCGTGATAACGAACTGCTATCCTTACGACAAGGTAATCAGGATCTCCTGTCCTACATTGCCACCTTTAATAGACTGGTTGTGGAAACTGGATGGCCAGAAAATAAAAGGATCACATTGTTTCATCGAGGCCTGCGCGGAGAGCTTAAAGATGTTCTAGCTCAGATAGTAAATCCACACCAGGTCTGCGCAGACTACATAGACTTTGTGGTTCAACTTGATCACAGACTTCAAAATAGAAAAGCAGATCGGTTCAAGTACGAAACTCGAGTACCGATCAAAACCCACGCTAACTCCAGGAGCGCCGATGTATCCGAACCTATGCAAATCGGCGGTGTTAAAGGACCATTAACGCAGAAGGAACGAGAGAGAAGGCGGCAAATGCACCTTTGTCTGTATTGCAGGGCTTCCGGTCACTTTCTTCAAATTTGTCCGGTTAAACCACCTAAGAAGGTGGTTGGAGCAACAGATAACGATTTATTGACACCTGATTCGGGAAACGACCTAGCCCGACAAGCGTAGGGGTCCGCTTGCCGAGCTTGAAAACAAACTCTTTGACCTCGCATTTTGTCATGCCAATGGTGCTCGTGGACCCAAAACAGCCTCAGCAGTTGCATGCTATAAAAGCATACATCGACAGTGGAGCTATTGGAAATTACGTAGACCGTGAATTGGCTTCCAGGATTAAGCTCCCTCTCCGCCCGAAAGTAACCCAAGATGTCATTACTACAGTAGATGGAACCGAAATAGCCTCAGGGCCTGTAACGCATTCCACTGTTGAATTGACACTGGTGGGTCAGGATGGACATCGGGAAGCAATCGTGTTTGATGTGATCAAGGCCCTACAATTTCAAATAATTCTTGCAATTCCTTGGTTAGAAACACATAATCCAAGAATAGACTGGCGAGCAAAGAAGATAAGTTTTCCTGATTGTGAACCAACTTGTTATCCAAGAAATCCAGCCATGGGTTTAGCCTCAGCAACTTCCACCTCTGTACAGCTACCGTCAGAATACCAAGAATTCCAAGACGTTTTTCAGAAAGAACAGGCTAACACGTTACCTCCCCATCGATCTTATGATTGCCAAATCGATCTGGTACCCAATGCTCAACTACCTTGCAGTAGGATTTATGCTCTTATGGAACCTGAGAACCTGCATTTGCGTCAGTATTTAGATCAGTACCTAGCCAATGGTTTTATTCGCCCGTCCAAGTCTCCTGTCTCTTCAGCTTTGTTCTTCGTGCCGAAAAAAGAGGGCGACCTTAGAACATGTATAGACTATCACGCCCTAAACCAAATAACGATTAAGAATCGTTATCCTCTGCCCCTGATCCATGAGCTTATCGACCAGGTGAAAGACGCTAGTGTGTACACCAAGTTAGATCTCCGAGGAGCTTATCACCTGGTGCGTATAAAAGAAGGCGATGAATTGAAGACTGCATTCCGCATCAAATTTGGGCTCTTCGAATATCAGGTGATGCCCTTCGGTTTGCGCAACGCACCTGCCGCCTTTCAGTACTTTATGAATGATGTTTTTCGGGAACTTATTGATGTCTGTGTCATTGTTTATATTGACGACATCCTGGTGGTACTCTTCTTCAGAAGCCGATCACAGAAAACATGTTAGGGCAGTTCTTGAGAAATTGCGCCAGCACAAACTATTTGCCAAGCTCGAAAAAATGTGTTTTTCATACCACAGAAGTTGAGTTTCTCGGATTCATCCTGACACCTCAAAGAGTCCGAATGGACTCGCGAAAGGTGGACGCCATCCTCAAATGGCCATCTCCTAGCTCGGTGAAGGGAGTTCAGAGCATGCTTGGCTTTGCCAATTTCTATCGAAGATTCATCCGGAAATTTTCCTGAACAGTCCAACCCATCACAGCTCTCCTAAAGATAAATACACGCTTCGAATGGACTCTTGAGGCCGAACAAGCCTTTCAGGACCTGAAAACCAAATTCACCTCTGCACCTGTATTGAGGCACCCACACCCAGATCTCCCTTACATTGTGGAAACCGACGCATCCAGTTCGGCCATGGGAGCTGTCCTGTCGCGAAGAGACCCAGAAACTAACCAACTACACCCTGTGGCCTTTTGGTCCAGAAAATTCCCTCCTCCTGAAATCAACTACGCAATTACCGACAAAGAGTTACTGGCTATTAAATCTGCTTTCAAGGCTTGGCGTCACTACCTTCTCGGGGCAAGACACACCATCACCATAATTACGGACCACAGAAATTTGCAGTATTTAAAGACGGCCAGAGCTCAATCTTCACGACAACTCCGATGGGCTCTATTCTTTGCGGAATTTGATTTTGTAATTACCTATCGCCCTGGCTGCAAGAATGGTAAAGCAGACGCCTTATCCTGGATTGTCATGGAAGAACCCAATTCGAGTTTAGAACCTGTGCCAATCATACCTGAACAACGAATCTTAGGCTTAACTTCATTGCAAACTATTGAGGATATCCAAACGCAAGTAAAACAACTTCTAGACTCTTCAGCCTTACTGGAATGGAGTCAAAAGGTTCCTCATTACACCGTTAAGGATGATTTACCCTACTTCCAGGAGCGGTTGTTTCTGCCAAGTAAAGAATTGCAGGAACTTGTTATTGCCCATCATCATGAATCATTAATGGAAGGACACCCTGGTATCGCTAAAACGGAGGAAAAAATCAAACGCCACTTCTGGTGGCCTTCTTGGAGAAAAGACATAAAGTCTTTTGTGTTGTCTTGCGGAATTTGCACCCAAAACAAGGGTCAAAAGAAAAGGCCAGCCGGCCTACTTCAACCCTTGGATATTCCACCGGCACCATGGCACACCTTGTCAATGGACTTTATAACTGACCTGCCTCCTTGTGGTGGTTACAACACTATCCTTGTAATTGTGGATCTATTCTCCAAAATGGCCCACTTTATCCCTTTAAAACGGTTGCCTTCAGCTTCCACCTTGGCCAAGGAATTTCTGGAGAATATAGTTCGCATACATGGTTTCCCTTCCATATTAGTCTCGGATCGTGGAAGTCAATTTATCTCCCATTTTTGGAAGAAGTGTTGTGAACTAGCACAAATAGATGTGCGGTTATCCACCAGCCACCACCCCCAGACCGACGGACAAACCGAGAGAACCAATCAGACTCTCGAGCAATATCTTCGGTGCATGTTACACCAATCCGAGTTGAATTGGAAAGACATCCTTTGGATTGCAGAATATGCATACAACAATTCAGTGCATTCTGGAACCGGACAAACTCCTTTTTATACTTTGTATGGTCACCATCCTCGGACCTCTGACCTAGATCCACCTCTGACCCTGGAAATGCCTGCAGTAAATCATCTGCATTCCACAATAACCCACGCCTTCAAAGAAGCTGCAACTCATTTACAGCAAGCCAAGAAAAAGTATAAAGAAAACGCTGATTTGCACCGAAGTAAAACTCCTCCTTACCAAGCAGGAGACCAGGTATGGCTAGCAACTAAACATTTACCCCTCAAGGGCCCGCGAACCTTCAATCCCAGATTCATAGGACCTTATCCCATCAAAGCTATAATCAACCCAGTGGCCTTTAAACTGGATTTACCGTCCAACATGCGTATTCATCCAGTTTTTCATGCGTCACTTTTGAAGCCAGTACAACCAGGAACCCGACTGTCCAAGCCTCCAGACCCAGTTCAAATTGAAGGGGAATTAGAATTCGAAGTTAAAGACATTTTAGACTCCAAGGTGTTAAAGTCGAAACTCTTCTATCTTGTTGACTGGAAGGGATATGGACCTCAGGAGAGATTGTGGGAGCCTAGTAACCATGTTCACGCACCTCGATTAATACAAAGGTTCCACCGGAGATTTCCGAACAAGCCAAAACCCCCGGAGGGAACAACCTTGGGAGGGGCCTTGAGGGGGGGTACTGTCATGATGCCTACTTCCAAGGAGCCAGGTCTGACCCAGCAACCCCAGAGGCAGGCAACATTCCCCCCAGGGAAGTTCCAGCGGGCCCAAGCTGGGGCCCTTTGGATGCAGTCCTGGCGCCTTAGGCGCCAGGCTCATGTTGGACCCCAGTCCTGGCGCCTTAGGCGCCAGGCTCATAAAGCTGGACATGTGTTCAAGTGTTTTTATGTGCACTTACCTGATGCAGACCATGCTGCTACATCCAGGCCCTCTTGAGGCCTGAATGGGACTACTTTACCTGTGGGACTACTTTCCACCCGGGTGTGGTCGGGGAAGGATACATACCTGATTGGTGGAAGGATACATACCTGGAACTTCTTCCAAAGCTATTTAAACCCCACCCGAACAGCCACACGTGCTTCGCGTTGTTCTGCACCTAGCAGCTGGACGCTCACCGTGCCAGCTCCTGCTTCTGGACTTCAGCCACGCCTGTCAGCATCCTCGGACACCTGCAAAGGGTGATAAGAAGAGAATTGGAGAGGAAGAAGGCCTTACCTGCTAAACCTGCATCACGGAGACATCTCACCGATGATCCTGAAAAGGAAGACATCATTTTTAAAAGCATTTCGCTCCGATCTCTGCAGCGCTGCATTTCACTCACCTTTCTTGGGCGCCTCCATCTTCAGCAGCAATCATCCGGATTCGCAGCCACTTCCCAGAGCCTAGAGAGAAAAAGACAAGAACACAAGGTGAGAGAAGGAAGGGAATAGGAAAAGCTCAGTTTCCTTCTAAGACTTACCTGTTGGGTCATTCCCATTTCATTTCGGGTCTTGCTGCTTCCAGGCATTTTCCGGACCCCGGCCCCTATGGGGAAAAAAGACAAAGACATTAGATGAGCGAATGCAAAAACATTACCTGAGCGCTCATCTAGGACTTACCAGATCTTTACTGGAACTGCACTTTTCACTTCGGGTCGGCGCCATATCTCCGGCATTCCGAACCCCGGCCCCTATGGGGAAAAGACATCAACATTAGCGCTTTGTTGCAAGAAGTCTCCAAAGGAATCTTCTTTCATCACCTGAAAAAGACAATGAACATTATTATTTAAAGCTTGAACTTTTGAACTTGCAACAGAACTTTTACAGCGCCTTACCAGTATAATCAAGCTTACCTGAACTCCCATTCAACCTCAATCCAGTGAAGTAACTGGGTTCAACGCGCCCCTGCGTCAGAAGGAGGATGGAGAGCTCGTCCTTTCAGACCTTAAGGTGAGACTTCACGGGGGATCGTGGAAGGGTATCGAGGAGGGTTGGAAGGAAGTGGGAGGCTCGAGCATTATTCCGCCAGATTGTAATACTCCCTTTTCACATACAGGAGGATATTCCTGCGAGCCAGATTAGCCAGAGTAGAGGGGCCCGTCCTATCCATCTTCAGAGCCCTGCGCTTCACCATTGAAGAGGCATCAGCACTCGAAACCAGGCCAGCGCCCCCATGGGAATCAGGTGAGCGCGACATCTGGTTCGGTCGGCCTTGCTATCCTGTAACCGGTGGTCTAGTTGCATAGTTAGGTCAAAGTATTCACTGCAATCTTCGGGAGCACTAACTACTTGCGCCAAGATGTCTTTAATTGACCTTGAGCTATGGGCAAATAGTTTTTCCAGTTCACGCTGAAAACCTGGGTAATTTCTCAGTAAAGGCTCAACCCTAAGCACTAACGGGACAGACCAGTCCACCGCGTGCCCTCCTAAATAGGAGAGGACAAAAGCTACTTTAGCTTGGTCGTTCAGAAAGGTGTCTGGTTTGATTATGAAATGTAGCCGGCATTGATTCATGAATGCTCCAAATTTCTTTGGATCCCCAGAGAAGCGTTCCGGGGGTGCTAAAGGGATGATGCCTGGAAGCAATACCTGAACGGGTGTGGCTACAGGTGCCACAGTAGGCTGCCCCTGTGTGAATCCACCTGGTAGGGGTGCTAGACCAGCTTGGGTCTGTAGGAGCTGTCTTGCCAAATCGTCTGTTTTGTCCCTGTTGACTACCAGTTCGCACCTTAAGGCATTTGTCTCTGAGCAGGCTGAATGCACCTCGGCCCATAGTTCACCTAACAATAGGGAAAGCCGGTCTACCTCAGAGGTTTCCATTGCTCAGGCAGAGGTATTGAGGATGGATTCGTGTTCTGTCACAGTCAACTGTGTCTCTGCAGGAGCGATGGACGAGCCTCCCTTGACCCCGAGTCTTCACTTCCCCTGTTTCACCAGGAGGAATACCTTGATCTTTAGTAGGTTTCGCACTCCATCCTGCATTTGCAGGGGTGTGATTCACTCATGTGATTGGTGCCAATGTCTCTAGGCTCAGTTCCGATGCCAAATGCTGTTTTATGCCTTCACAGCGAGGCCGAGAGTGCAAGGCGCCAGTTTCTTCACTGGCTAGAAAGTCCTTCACACAAGTGAACGTTGCGCAGAGAATGTTGAGTGTCCAAAATTGTCCGTATTGTCTTTGTGTGCCGGTATTTTTGTGGGTGAGTAGCGCTGCATGTAAAATCTAGCTGCTGGTAGGTTAACGCAGTGCCTTCAATTCGAGTGGGCCTGGTAATGTCTCTCCCTTTCCCTTGCAGGAGAAATTATGTGGTATTAGCGCCTCGAGTCCGGGTTCAGCGCTACTGGAGACTTGGTGGTTAGGTAAGTTTGCACAGAGGCTTTTGGTAAGTATGCACCACGTAGAGAGAGAGAGAGAGAGAGCACAGTGAAATTAGTGTTCGCGTTATTGGAGCGAGAGCAATTAATGATGTCTCTTCTTTCTTACAGGGTTTGTGCACTCGTGCAACTAACCTGGATTCCAGCGTCGCGGGAAGATTCAGTGAGTATGCGCAGCGTTACTGATGTGCGCATGTTAACGCTGTTCTTCTTTGTTCTTATAGGTGTCAGTGTAGAAGTCCCCTCTTGACTGGAGATAGCTGCAGCGTGGAGTAAGAACCAGGTAAGCTGAAGCTGAATGATCCAGAGCGGGTAAGCAGAAGTAGGATGATCCGGAGCAGGTAAGCAGAAGCTGGATGATCCGGAGCAGGTAAGCAGAATGTAAGCGATATTCAATCAACACTGCAGCCAAGTCAATGCCTAGTCTGGGATGCTGAGGAAAACCCTTATTAATGTATTTTTATGTCTAGTTCAGTACTCTGGGTGACCACCCTTGTATAACACCCCCCTCTTAGAAGCCCCCTGACCCCACTGAGCCAAGAAGTAGGTTTGTTTTGCAAATTAAAAGGTTTATTTGAGAATTTAAACAATATATATATATCACACTTTATAATAAATTAATATCTGACAGTACACTTAGACATATGATGTTGATCAACAATGGGTAATCTGGCACTAGCACACTTCTTTACAATCAATGAGGAGTTAGTATAGGATGGATAAAGTAGCAAAGATACTTTTACGATTTCAAGGGAAAAGCAATGAGGAATAAAATGCAGTACAGAAATACTTGATATGATTTTAGCAAAAGATAAGATAATCACTTTTTCTCTGGCAATTCACCCCCTCCCCTATGCAATGTAAGAAATGGAAGGAGATGGAAAGAGGAGCACACAGTTCTCAGGAATGCAACCAAATACAATACGAAATTCAGTTCCCCCCCCCAGCAAGCTTAGAGGAAACAGGTAGGAGTTTGAAACACAGGCCAAAATGCTTTTAAATGTGATGGCAATGGATGGGAAAATGTGCCAACTGATTTTCATTCCCTCTAGAGATTCAGGGTGAGTGGGAGATGCGTGTTGGTATTAGTTCAGGCTCACTTTAGCAATGCTCTATGAGTTATTACCAAGTTGCAAACAGATTTTAACAAAAGAAAGAATGGAGCTGCTATTTTGACAAGTGGAGAAATTGAGCCAAAATCGCAAATCGCGGTAAATTTCGCGAGTGCGTGAATCGTGATTGCGGAAAAAGTATAAGGAGGTCGGGTCTAGGCTTGTTGGAAAGCTTAGATTCTAAGCTTTCAGAGGAAAGTTAAATCTCGTTCCTAGCCCAAACAGTTCCAGAGATATGGACGATTAAATAAAGGTAGTTTTTCGGATTTAAAGTAAAACTCAAAATGACAGGTGACAGCTTGCAGCTTCAAAATTGACAGGTGACAGTTGTGCAGCTTTACAAATGACAGATGACACGATTTCTAGGAGGCTGTTCTACTTAGGTTAAAATAGTTTGGATTAGATTATTTTAACTAAGAGATTGGTTCTGCACAGTTCTGCTAGGTACTCACAATATAAATTTGAACTAGGCCTCGTCACGGATCTGGTCAACACATCCGGCTGTGGTTCTGTCTGCTCGGCGGGTCAATCAGGCACCGGTTCTGCTCACAGCGATCTGGGTCAGCTCTGCTCTGCTGGTCTAGCCTCTCTGAATTCAGCGGCCTCTGGTTCTGGATACTGCTCTGCTTTCCGGTCCGGATCAAGTGGATTCTAGATGTAACACTGCTTTCTGGGTACTGGCAAGAGTTCTTGGCAAAAGAATTCAGACAGCTCGCCCGGCTGTGGAATAGTTTGCAAATAATTTTGAGGCCTGCTGACAAATACTTTTACTTACAATGGGCCTTCTTGGTTCAAAGTTCTGTAGTCTCTGTTTAGCTTGGAAGTCTAAGTGCTGGATCTCTGGATGTGAAGTCGTCGGTCAGCATGCTCCGAAGCAAATGGAATTGAATCTCTCTACCTGTCCCAGCAGTCTCTTTTTATGTGTTTTGAAAATGGGTGTGTGCCTGGGCCTAGCTAAGCCTGCCCCTCTCTACTTGTCATTGGCCCAATTCTCCCCTCTCCCATGATTGGGGGAACTGAGTTGTGAGTCAGAGTGATGAGGTAGATTTTATGGCTAGAGGGCCTTCCCCTGTCATCTTTACACACAAATCTATATTTGATCCAAATACATATTTTCCAAAATACACAGTTGTTTTTACATCACCTACACACATCATATATCACATGAGGTAGGCACTGTTCCGACTCTGGCGTTTCTAGGAGCTTGGTTAAAGAAATGGCAACTTATTTTCGATTTTAGTGGGTTATGCAACATTGGTTTTTCATTAAAAATTATACACATATACACGGCCTGTCCATAAATACTCCAGTAAATTCTCATGTCTCTAGCTTAAACACAGAGTCTGTAGTATCAATAAATAGCGGGGTTTTGCCCCAGAACTTCACACAAATTGGAGTTTGGGCTTGAATTGTGGGCAAAGTTTTCATTTTAAGGATCCCCAAATTTCACATTTCTGTCATCTGCTTACCAAGATTTATCAGTGTTTCTGTAAAATATATATTTGCTTACAATTCAAAGTACTGCAGTGTTTGAGTCCGCCCCCAAAGTTTGGGGATGACAGTGATCACATGTCTCTCCTGGCTGGCAGATCTTTGTTGACAGGAAACAGTCAAAATCACCATATCCTATTCAAGGGAAAAGGTCTTTTGTGTGGGCTCCAGCAAGCTGAGTTCAACAGACCAGGGGGCCACTTTGCATTTGGTTAGCATGACCATGTGATATCCTGGGCTTTCTGAGGTGAGAAGGTTTCCCAGCCTTTTGGCCTGGTAATCAAATCAGATTGTCTCTGGGAACAGTAGGTGGTTAGATTTTCAATTAACCCACAGTCTTTTGAAGTCCCAATTGTCACAGAAGGCTGATTAGCTTCTGAAGTAGCAGTTCTCCTGTCAGAGTTTAGACTACTAGCGCTGCCTTGAGTCCAAAGCGGGTACTGCATGCATTATTTTTTTGGATCAGTCTTGAATGAATGCATTTCAAACAAGAGATTTTACATGGAAGTATATTATCCAGGTTCAGCACATGGCACTGGTGTGGTTCTGCAGTAAAATAATTTTGTGCCCATAATTTAGCCATATTTGACCTGAAGAAAATGAATTCCCAATAGTTATGGGTTGCTTTTGGCAATCAGCATTGCCCCTTTTGCAATGGTTTCAGGCTACTGTGTGTAGCCCAATGGTGGTTTTAGGCAGTGCCCTTCTGTGCCCACAACATAGGCAAAAATGGGTGGCAGCCTATTCTTCATGCATTTCCCTGTGCATTTTCTGGGAAGTTCTGGCCATCATGATGTTTTCAATGCCAGTAAGGCACAGTTTTTGTGGTAGGGCTCGGATGCATGGGTAAAAACATCCCACAAGCCCCCCCTTCTTGCGATGGCCATTCTGTCCTTTCGCTGATGGAACTCGCAAGATCTGGGATGTTCACCTCCTCTTCTTCCAATTCCATGGATGGCACAGTTCAGCATCTTTTCCTCCCTCCAGTCGATCAATCAGTTCTCCTTGCTGGTCCTGATGGGAGGATTGGGAGGTACCCCGGTCCCCTCGGGTCTCTGCTCCCGGTCCCCGGTCGTCCTCCTTGGTCAGTCTCCATGGTTTCATCTCTCCTAGGATGATAAAGCAAAGCGGCAATACCTATTCGTAGACATTTCTTCACCACTATTAATGGTGTGGCGAACATATACATTTTATGAATTAGAAGATATGAACATATACATTTTCTTTTTTTAAATTAGGAAACAAGAACATATATATATATATATATATACAAGGATCACAGAATTTTATATGCTATATGTGGAATATTTTAGGGTTGGAACTGAATTACTCTGGAGCGGCCCCCTCTGGGATTCCAGTGGATTCCTCCAGTTGTTGCAGAGTGTGCCTGGGATGGCAACACTTTAGCTGATTTATATGTACCCACTTGTCTTCCCCTTCCGCCAGACTGCCTTTGGGGATGCAGATCTTATAGGCAACAGGGGAGATCTTGTCTATAATTTCAAACGGTCCCTTCCATGTAGGAAAGAATTTCCGCTGTTTGGCCTGGTTCCTTTGGAAATTGTATAGATAGACCCGATCACCCACCTTATATTCCTTTCGGGTAGTTTTTAAATCATAGTGGGTCTTCATGCTCTCGACTGATCTTTCTAGATTCCGCTGAGCGTAGGCAAAAGCGTGCTGAAGGTGTTTCCTTAAATTCTCCACATACTCATGAGTTGTGGAGGCATTTATCAACGTTTGCTCTTGGGTTCTGTAGAGCAAATGCTGGGAAAGCACCATCTTGCGTCCAGTCATCAACTCACATTTTAGTTGCAGATGAAGGGGTAGATCTGATGGCCATTAGGACCAGAGGTAATCGGATATCCCAACTTGGCCCAGAATCTGCCGCAAACTTTTTTAAGATGCTCACAATGGTTCGGTTATATCTCTCTACTGCTCCAGAAGAAGCTGGCCTGTAAGCAATATGTAGCTTTCTTTTGAACCCCAGTATCTCCCACATCTTTGTCATTACTTCATTGGTGAAGTGGCTACCTCTGTCTGACTCAATCCTTTGAGGTAGACCAAAACGGGAAAAGATGTGGTTAATCATCAGGGCAGCTGCTGTTTCTGCCTTGCAGTTTGGGGCCGGGAGACATTTCACCCACTTGGTAAACAAGCATGTAACGGTCAACATGTACTTGTTTCCTCTAGACGAGCGAATCACAGGGCCTACAAAGTCGATTTGCAAATCTGACCATGGCAGTGTCATCCCCCTCTTTTGGTGTGTGAGGGATGATGGCTGAAATTGTACACACACAAGACACCCCTTCAAGTATTGGTCGAGGTCCTGCCCCATGTGTGGCCAGTATGCAACCTCTCTTAAGATTTCCAGTGTTGTGTGAAACCCCCTATGACCGGCGGTGGCCGCGTCATGGGCGTGACTTAACATCAGGCTTCGGAATGAGGTAGGAACCACTCACTGATCGTGGCCAGCTTTGGATTTCCTTACCAGCAAACCGTCTTGGATCCGGAACATTTTTGGACATTTCATCACCACTCTTAGGTCCTCTTTCCCAATGTAATCGGTATCCGTCAGGGGAAAGTTCTCAGGGTCCTCAAGGTGTTGGTAAAACTTACCAATAATTGGATCCCCCTTCTGAGCTGTAATCAAATCAGCATCAGGGGTCTCCTTGCTCCATTGGGCAGTTGAAAGATCATTGTGAGCATTTGTCTGGGACCTAGTGATCGCAGTGACCTGGATTTCCCCCAACAGGGACTCTATTTCTATTAGATCCCCTTGGATGGCCCCTGTTTTGGCCAGCTGATCAGCTAAGTCATTTCCAGTTTTGTCTGGTCCCTCTACTTTGGAATGACCCTTGATCTTTTTCCAGTAGATGGTCATCCCATTCGATGTGACCAGATCATCAATATTTTGGATTAACTTCCCATGTTTCAGGGGTTTGTTTTTAGCGCATAACATGCCTCTGGTTTTCCAGTTGACCAGGTGCTCCACGAACCCGTTCCGTACATAATCCGAATAATTTATTATGACCAGTTCGTGGAGTTGATGTTGGACAGCAGTGAGGATGGCCTGATGCACAGCCATCAACTCTGCCACCTGACTACTTCGGGGACCGATTTTGTATCCAGCGGAGGGTTCTGGAAACTCCTTCACCCAGGCATTCCCTACGCCGGCCACCAGTTCTTTCTCCCCGTTGTTGTCAACATGGTACGAGCATCCATCCACATAGACAGTGGGCATTCCCTCACACTTGTCTTCTTCAAAGACTTTGTGTGGGGAATTAAGGTATGCCTCCATGTTGTCCTTGATTTTTAGACTTTCGTCCTCGAGACAGTTTTCTCTGGCACAATCATGCAAGTCAGCCAGACCTTGCGCGAGGGGACTCTTCTTGTTTTGGCCATATCTGACCTCCACAGGAAAGCCTTGCATTGACAGAATTCAGGAAGTAATTTGGGAATTACTCACATTTCCGGCCCAGATTCTGTCACTTTGGAGATATTGCAGAGGCTGGTGTGGAGTCTCCACTATGATGTGTTCCCCCTGGATAAACGGGCGGTAATTCTTCAATGCCCACACCGTTGCCAGGAGTGCCTTCTCACAATCGTTGAATTTTTCCTCCACAGAGGATAAAGTTTTGCTCGCACAGGAGATTACTTTATTGACCTTGTTATGCTTTTGGTATAATACTGCCGTCAAGCACGTATTAGAGAACCCTGTCTCCAGGAAGAACTCCTTGTTTCTGACAGGGTAAGCTAGGCAAGGCGCTTGTCAGAGGCTTCTTTTGAGTTGTCTTACTGCCTCGGATTGTTCTGGACCCCATTACCACTTGACCCCCCCTTCAAGAGATGAATCAGGGGTCTAGTGATCTCTGCGTAGCCCTCAATGAACTTTCTGCTGTAATTAGTCAGTCCAAGGAGGCTCCTTAGTTCCCGCAGAGTTGTGGGATCCTGTCAAGGATGGCACTCTATTAAGAGTGGCACAGGACACCCAGAAAGGGTATGGGTGGTTGTGCCAAAATAAAGTGGACAGATAAGTACACACACAGCAGAAAGGAAAGAGAACGAAGAGTAGGCAAGAGTAGCAAGGAAAAAGGTACAGAATGAATTCCCTCTTGGGGTGTATGCAGATATAGGAAAAGAGTATTCCACGAACCTTAGGAAATACTCTAGCCTTCTGCACAGTTTGCTATAACAGAGGCCCACGCTGTTTGCTCATGGCTTGGAACAGCAGCTGTGGGTGTCTGTAATGTAGAAACGAGACAAGGGAAGGGGCAGAGGTTGACTGATGGGAACCAACAGACAAGCTCTGTACAAAAGGGTCTACAAACAGTACAAGAGAAGATACTTACAGACAAATCCAGGAAAAGGAGGTTGATAGCAAACTAGCAGAAGGAAATGAAGGGAAAGTCGTGTAACAGGATTGGATAGCAGAGGACAGTAAGGAACAAGGTTGAGAGCTCAGAGGAGCAGGAAAGCAAGGAGTGAGCCCTGAGGGGCACGGCTGCTGACCGTAGAAGGTGGCAGAGGACTGTAGAGGGCTGCTAGGCCGAGATCCCAGTGGAAAAAGGTAGGTAGTAGGCAGCGGAGCGTGATAAGCTGCAAAGTAGGAAGCCTAGAGGACAAGGGCTGTAGGCAGCCGGAGTTAGGCAGGCTGCAGAGCAGGGAGCCCAGAGGTCAAGGGCTGAGGCTGGAAAGCAGCAGAGCGTGATCAGCTGCAATGTAGAGAGCCCGGCAGGGCAAGGGCGGAGGCTGGAAGGCAGCAGAGCATGATCGGCTGCAATGTGGAGAGCCCGGCAGGGCAAGGGCGGAGGCTGGAAGGCAGCAGAGCGTGATCGGCTGTAATGTAGAGAGCCCGGCAGGGCAAGGGCGGAGGCTGGAAGGCAGCAGAGCGTGATCGGCTGCAATGTGGAGAGCCCAGCAGGGCAAGGGCAGAGGCTGGAAGGCAGCAGAGCGTGATCAGCTGCAAGGCAGGAGCATGGAAGAGCAGGGCTGAGGCAGGGAGCCCAAAAGGCTAGGGCTGTAGGCAGCAGAGTGTAGCAGGCTGCAAGGCAGGAAGCAGGTGAAAGCAGGAAACAGCATACAAAGTTTGTAGCTCGAATCAAAAAGGTGATGGAAGGACTCTCAATGCAAGAGACTGAGCTCTCGCAGGCAGCAGCCTTTATACTGCCCAGCCCAGCACAGAGGCAGGCTAATTGGTTGCACCTGGCTCAGCACACCTGCAGACAATCGGCCACCTCCCTCTCTGTTCCTGAGCTGGTGGAAGCAGAGCAAATCCCTAGGGCTTCTGGGGATTGTAGTTCTGATGAAGAAAAATAGGAATAGCCAGGAATAGATGGTTATAGCCAAGTGCATTATGGTAAGTGTAGTTTTCTGGGAAAAATAAAAAAAGCACCAAAGTCTTGCAAATGGGAAATAAAGTCCAAATAGTGAATAGCGGTTGATCCAAGAGTTTTCTGTAGATAAATGAATAACAATTTGTCCATATTGATCGCCAATGTATGCACCCCTGGCGCAGACATGACAGTATGCCCCTCCCCAGGCCTCTCTCCAGGCTCCCTGAAGACTGACCAACAGGTTGAAGGTCTGTCACACCGTGAAAGAGTCTTATTCCAAACAGGTACATCATGAAGCACCAAAAACTGTTTAAGGTTGTAAGGTGGGAGTCTTGAAAGGTGGAGACGGTATCAATGTGCTGAACCTTTGCGGTAGAAATCAGAAAAGACAAAGTCTTTGGAGCACAGAATCCAACAGAGTGTTCATGAATAGAGGAACTGTGAATGTCTGTTGCAGGTTCCATGGCAAAGCTTGCTTTGAAAGGCAACAGTAAGGTGGTGAAAGGTGGAGCCAGAGGTACAGCAGAGTTGGTTGCTTTAGGAAGGTTTTCCAAGGCATCAGGCACAGCAATGGCAGAGTCAAGATTAGCCGCAGAAACTTCAGGAGTCACAGTTGCGGGTTCTCCATGATTTGTAGGAGTTTCAGAAGCCACCGCAGCAGAGAGATCATGAATGGCTGTGGATAGTTCCGATGCTGTAGCAACTGGGAGAGTAGGTGCCATAGAAGAACCAGCGGACAGTGACGCACCTGAGACTGATAGAGTAGAGTCTGGTAGTCTTAGTGCTGCAGAGGCGCCAGCAAGAACAACCGGAGCTGTAGTCCCAAAGGAAAAGTTGTTATCTGACTTAGCAACAGGTTCTGTCCTTGCAGGCAGAGAGGAAGGGGGTGCTTATGCTGCGAAAAGAGTGATGTGAGATGCTGCAACAGTAGCAGATTTAGAAGTATTAGCAGGAGGAGCAGCAGAGATTGGGCTAGCAGATGCAGTAACAGGTAATAAGACAGATGTGGGGTCATGATTGGGTAGGCGTTCTGAAGGCTGATCTTCAAAGTCTGGTGTGCTCAAATTACTTGGTGGGTCTGGGGTATAGACTGATGGAAAGGCTGGATTCCAGGCAGGTAACGGGTATTGTTCAGGATTGGAATCATGGTCTAGAGTACCAGAACCTGAGTTACTGTGGTTGGAAAGTGAAAGAGCTGTGTCAGACTTTAGAAGGGATGCATATGCTAAATTTAGGTCTTCCATCTGCTTGGTATAAATCTGTATCCTTTTCTGCGTGGCAATTCCAGGCCTTACCATGTCGATCTCTAAAGACAGTATTTCGGGTGTAGGACATTGTGTCAAAAGGTCTGGAATATTGTGTCCCTTCATAGAATTTTTACTATGTAAATAAACAAAGTCATCATAGAGATCGTCGGTCTTTCTTTTAAGGCGTAGGAGTTTTTCTTGTAGCAGGTATGTATCATTAGCCTGATCTAAAGCTTCAGAATCTGTTGTGGCAGAAAATTCGGTTGTAGCAATGGGAAGACTGACCTTAAGGTTATTGTGGTTGGTAGATACTGGGGAAGTATTAAGACCACCGATGGTCAGTATTGGTCTTTTGTACCCAGCACTAGGTGAACTAACCTCAGGATACATAATGCTGTATCCTGTCAAATGAGGGTTTCCAGTAGACTGGGGAGCTTGCCAAGCAGATCTTGAACATATCACTCTAGCAACAGCGTACTCTGGTTTAGAGACCCCCACAATGAGTGCAATATCCTTGGCTGTAACAGTGTTAGAAAAATTATCAGACGCAGGAGTGTCTTTCACTGTTTGGGCTAACAAGATCTGTAAGAATTCATTATCTTGCTGTAGCTCTTCAACCGATAAGGACTGCAGATCATAGTCGCAAATGTCATAATAGTTATACATGGAAGAAGGGTCAGCAAGCCAGTGAGTGTAGTACCGTGCTTGTAAATCTTTGTTTACTAAGGCAAGACTGTTCTTTAGACTAAGGTTCTTGTTTGCTGTCTTTAGGGAAAGTATAGATTTTTGCAAAGGCTTCTTAACCCGAAAGGAAAGCATCCTTGGTCTGTGTGTGCCTTTCCTGCCTATGGAACAAGACATTTTTGGCTCTTGCATTCTGTCAAGGGTGGCACTCTATTAAGAGTGGCACAGGACACCCAGAAAGGGTATGGGTGGTTGTGCCAAAATAAAGTGGACAGATAAGTACACACACAGCAGAAAGGAAAGAGAACGAAGAGTAGGCAAGAGTAGCAAGGAAAAAGGTACAGAATGAATTCCCTCTTGGGGTGTATGCAGATATAGGAAAAGAGTATTCCACGAACCTTAGGAAATACTCTAGCCTTCTGCACAGTTTGCTATAACAGAGGCCCACGCTGTTTGCTCATGGCTTGGAACAGCAGCTGTGGGTGTCTGTAATGTAGAAACGAGACAAGGGAAGGGGCAGAGGTTGACTGATGGGAACCAACAGACAAGCTCTGTACAAAAGGGTCTACAAACAGTACAAGAGAAGATACTTACAGACAAATCCAGGAAAAGGAGGTTGATAGCAAACTAGCAGAAGGAAATGAAGGGAAAGTCGTGTAACAGGATTGGATAGCAGAGGACAGTAAGGAACAAGGTTGAGAGCTCAGAGGAGCAGGAAAGCAATGAGCAAGCCCACAGGAGCAGGGCTGTAAGGTAGAGAGCCCAGAGGGAAAGGGCTTAGGGCAGCAGAGTAAAGCAGGCTGCACGGCAAGGAACCCAGAAGGGCCGGGCAGCAAGGAGTGAGCCCTGAGGGGCAGGGCTGCTGACCGTAGAAGGTGGCAGAGGACTGTAGAGGGCTGCTAGGCCGAGAACCCAGTGGAAAAAGGTAGGTAGTAGGCAGCGGAGCGTGATAAGCTGCAAAGTAGGAAGCCTAGAGGACAAGGGCTGTAGGCAGCCGGAGTTAGGCAGGCTGCAGAGCAGGGAGCCCAGAGGACAAGGGCTGAGGCTGGAAAGCAGCAGAGCGTGATCAGCTGCAATGTAGAGAGCCCGGCAGGGCAAGGGCGGAGGCTGGAAGGCAGCAGAGCGTGATCTGCTGCAATGTGGAGAGCCCGGCAGGGCAAGGGCAGAGGCTGGAAGGCAGCAGAGCGTGATCGGCTGCAATGTAGAGAGCCCGGCAGGGCAAGGGCGGAGGCTGGAAGGCAGCAGAGCGTGATCGGCTGCAATGTGGAGAGCCCGGCAGGGCAAGGGCAGAGGCTGGAAGGCAGCAGAGCGTGATCAGCTGCAAGGCAGGAGCCTGGAAGAGCAGGGCTGAGGCAGGGAGCCCAAAAGGCTAGGGCTGTAGGCAGCAGAGTGTAGCAGGCTGCAAGGCAGGAAGCAGGTGAAAGCAGGAAACAGCATACAAAGTTTGTAGCTCGAATCAAAAAGGTGACGGAAGGACTCTCAATGCAAGAGACTGAGCTCTCGCAGGCAGCAGCCTTTATACTGCCCAGCCCAGCACAGAGACAGGCTAATTGGTTGCACCTGGCTCAGCACACCTGCAGACAATCGGCCACCTCCCTCTCTGTTCCTGAGCTGGTGGAAGCAGAGAAAATCCCTAGGGCTTCTGGGGATTGTAGTTCTGATGAAGAAAAATAGGACTAGCCAGGAATAGATGGTTATAGCCAAGTGCATTATGGTAAGTGTAGTTTTCTGGGAAAAATAAAAAAGCACCAAAGTCTTGCAAATGGGAAATAAAGTCCAAATAGTGAATAGCGGTTGATCCAAGAGTTTTCTGTAGATAAATGAATAACAATTTGTCCATATTGATCGCCAATGTATGCGCCCATGGCGCAGGCATGACAGATCCTTCAGTTTCTGGAGTGCTTCCACTTTCTTTTCTTGGGGACAGAGACCCTGAGGAGTAATCTCATGCCCTAAGAAATTAACATGGGTTCTACACCACTGTGCTTTCTGAAAGGAAAGTTTTATTCCGGCGGCCCGCAACTGTGTCAGAACATAACGGATCTCCGCTATGTGTTCCTCCACAGATGAACTTTTGATGAGGACATCATCTACATAAGCCAGGTTAACCCTTGCACCCAGGTCGGGCATGGCCTTATGTAAGAAAATGTTGAATTCATTGCCGGAGTTGAGGTATCCGAAGGGAGTACGGGTCCAGGTGTACTGCTGGCCCCCAAAGGTAAAAGCCAGTTTGTATTGGTCCTCCCTACTTACAGGCACGGTCCAGTATCCATTGGTCAGGTCTATTGCTGTGAATACCTGTAACCCCTGAATCTGTGCCAGCCCTTGGTCAATGTAGGGCAGAGGCCATCGGGAAGTATGGACCCGTTTGTTGAACTCCCTAAGGTCAGCGCAGAGTCTCCACTGGCCGTTTGGCTTCAATATTCCCAGCACCGGATTATTGAAGGTGCTGTGTACTGGACGAATTATTCCCCGGGACTCAAGTTTCTTGATTGTTTCAGTAAGGGACCCCATGGATGCGAGTGGCAAACGATATTGCTTCACAAACACTGGAGTCATTCCAGGGTCCGTGGGAATTGTTGTGGTGTGGATGTCAGTGCAACCACAGTCATATGAGTCTACCGCAAAGAGATCTTGGAAATCCAAGAAAACTTGTTTCAACTTTTGCTTCTGTTCCAGAGTCACACAGGCATCAGCTAGGTTGACTCTCTCTTCCACCATCTGCCTGAAGCCTGGAAAGACTTCTGGTTTGGCTATTTCAGCGGCCTCCTCCAGCTGGGTGGAGAAGTCCCTGGTCAGGGTGCTGATTTGGACTGGAGGCTTCAGGTGGGAAAGGCAGCCCTCATGGACCTGGAAAATCACCTCATCCCTCCTGAAGTCACAAGTCACATCTTCCTTACCATAAGGGCAAGCAAGAAGTGTACACCAGGAAGTTCCCCCCGTACCGGGTGAAAATCCTGTCTGGTGTTGTGTTGTCTTCACTGTCACTGTCAAAACAGTCCTTGGGGATCGGTCCTAACAGTTCATTTCCTAGATCGATGGAAAAATGTTGGTCATCAACCGCCATTCCAATAATGGTGCCTGCGGCTAGAGTAATGCTCTTTAAGTCTCTGTTATCCACCTCTATTGGAATGGTGTCATGTTCTATGTTGACTAATGGAGTTGGGTTTACCCCCAACCCTTGCTGTTGGAGAGAAGCATTTAGATGTATGTAAGCATCAGGGTTTTTCAATTTTTATCCTCTTTTAACTTTCACTTCCAGGGAGAATTGTCGGGTCCTTTCTGGGATGGTGACTTCCTCTTTGATCTGAATTTCAACTGCATAAGGTAGCAATTGAGCTGACCTAAATGCTTTTTCTGGATCATCAAAGCCCATGGGATTATCCGCTAATCGGGACCAAGCTTTGAAGTTTATTAGGTCCAAACTAATGGCAAAGCGATTGAGAATGTCACTGCCTAAGTAAAAGGCGGCAGTGACCTCTCGCACAACCCAAGAATTATGGACTATGCTCTTGTTGCCAATGGAGATTTTGAGCATACACCTGCTTGGCAGGAGATGTTTGGAATTAGGTGCTTCCAGGTCCATTTCCCATTTGTCTATCAGTTTGAATGTGGGAATGGCTGGATCTTTTGGGAGTTGGCGGAACATGGCTTCGCTGATGAAGCTCTTACCGTTGTTCACACACACTCGAGCGAGAACCGAGTCCTTCCCATCATTTAACTGAACAGGGATGAACAACTGCTCTCCGATTTGCTGAATATCAGCCAGGCTCTGAGCTGACTTCACATCTTTCTGGACTATAGGAGTGGGAGTTTCTGATTGTGGATTAGTAAAGAATTTCAGAGTGTTTCCTTCCAGTGTGGAATACCACCTTAAACTGGAAGGAAGGTTGATTTTCAGAAATAGAGAGGACCCCCCATCACTAGTCTTTTGTCCTACTGCTATTACTCAATTATAAGGGGGTAGAGTCAACAGGCTTCCCTAGCCAGTAGCGTGATGGGTGGTCGGTAGGACCTTGCAGAAAAAATACTGTGTCGGTAGTTAACCATAGACAAAAATCACCACAATGTGCATGAAACAATGATCAGCATTTATTTTCAAAGAAAAGAGAAGAAGTTTTGTCTGAAGGAATTCTTATGTGCCGTGGCACAACACAAGTACATATAAAAGTGCATGTATACTCTGCACGGTGGTGGGTTAGTAAAAGGTGGTTACAGAACATTCAGTGTATCGCCATTGTACAGTGAACACTATTAAGTTGATAACAGTCTCTTATACATATTGTTCAAGGTCACAATGTATCAAACAGTGTCACAAGTTGATGACAATCTCTTATGTATTTTGTTCAAGGTCACAATATACCAAACAGTGTCGACACTTAGATGTGTGTTTCTGGTTCGGTAATTGGTTGGCGGAGCGCAGGGCTGGTAGACATGAGACAGCGCTGCAAGATGGATACCGAACTGTCTTCAGGACGTGTGCATCAGTGGTCAAAATATGGCGTCATCCTGCAGTGAGATGGACAACTAACGTTAAAAAATGGTGAATTTGTCTAACATTAGTGAAAAAAGGGAATGCAAGGAACAAAAGACCTACCAGGCAAAGAATAAACGCTCTGGCTGTAGTCCGTAAGTGGGGGCAGCTGCTTAAGATGCGGCTGGGGCGGAACTGCATAAATCAGGCGCTCGAGTCTGTAATTGAGAGGAAGGACTATTAGGAAAAGGGCATAAAAATTATGCTCCTACTAAGTGAGGAAGTGCTGATAACTGAAAAAGACTACAAAAGGCACACACCCCAATGGTAATAAATAACGTGGTTAAGGTGGAAACTAAATAAATAAAGTGTGCATGTTGCAGTACGACGTTGTTTCATATCTACTGTGTATATGAAGAAATTGAAGTACGGCCAGTATTTGAGGCCCTGTGACTTCGTCGGCAGAATTATCAACAATGGGTGCCGTGACAGTGATTCTGGATATGGGCCGGAGGTTGAGTGCCGGTAAGATAGTGAAAGGGGGTCCGAAGGGAGTGTATCGGACAAATTTTGTAAAACGGAACGCAGAAGTGCGGCCGTGAGCTTACCTATTAGTTGGCCAAGTGAACTGTGTCGGTCGAGATCTGTGCGCAAGCGTAGTGGACAAGCCTCGGTATAAGTCGAGGTATTTGTCAGTGCGCATGCGCCGGAGAGTAATGTCTACGTTGTGCGCCAGTGGGCCTGCCCATCAGGTGCCGGTTCAGTATACTAAATCAGTTCGACCGCGTTGAAAAACATGATTGAGTATCCGACATAGTGAAGCTTACCATTAATCTGGCATGGAAAAACACTGTTTTAACCTTGTATTTTACATGGTGTGTCGTTTGAATATGCCATCTGTGTGCAATAGATTACAGTCACACATAGCCCCAGTGAGCTGTGTAGATCTGAGGTTGTGCGCAGGCGTGGTGGACAAGTCTCAGTGTGAGACAGCATACTAGTGGCTGTGTATGTGCCGTGCGCCGTTTATGTGATGTGTAGGGCTCTTGTGTCAAAAGATATCAATGCTAGTTGTCCATTTGTTATTAATACAAAAAAGGCAATCATAACAACATATTAACAGAACGATTCAGATAATCAAATATACGATAATTTATGATATTGTACTACATTGTTTGGCATGTGGCAACAAAAAAAGGGGGTTATTACACTTTGTTTTAATCAATGTATGTCATTGGAGAGGTAATTTGGACACATTGAGAATTGTTTAACAAAAAGTCAAAATGAAAGCGGGACACAGATCTCGGGGTGTGTCTGGACAGTGGTCAGCCAAAGGAATGGTTTAGGGATGAGCACAAATAAGCTATAGTAGTGTAGACTCTGGTGTGGCGAAACAATGGACTATTTGTTAAAGAAAAGATTCCATTCAATCGAGATATTGAGGCCATGTTTCACAGAGTCCAACCGGTAGATCCACTTTTGTTCGAGTTTGCGGAGGGCTAGATCTCTATCCCCTCCGCGGAATGGATTGCGGACTGTTTGTAATATTGCCCAGAATAAGTCATTGTGAGTGTGTTTCATTTTCTTATAATGTGCCACCAAAGGTTTGTCATCGACCTGATTTCGTATGCACGATCGATGTTCACATATGCGTAGTCTGATTTCTCTTTTTGATTTGTCTATGTATATCAGGTTACACGGGCACTTTATAATGTAAACACACCATTTGGTTTTACAATTGGTGAAGGAATTGAGTGTCCACGGATTTCCTTTAAGGTCAATGGTCTTGATGTTCGCTGTTAGGCTGCAGACAGAACAGTTTCCGCATTTAAAATGGCCTTGCACCGGTGGTAGCTGCCATAGTGTGGTTTGGGTGTTGCTGGTGGTATCAACCTCAGTGTATGTATGTACAAGGATGTCCTTTAGATTCCGATTGCGTTTGAACGCAAAACGTGGTTTTTCCGGTTTGAAGCAATCTGTGTGTAGCTTATCCCAGTGTTTGAGAATCACTTTACGTATAGAATTACTCATGGGGGAAAAAGTGGTAACGCAGGTCATTTTTTCTTTTGATTGGTTTCTGACAGTTGGGGTGAGGCAGATATCTCGGTTGGACCCCCTTTCACTATCTTACCGGCACTCAACCTCCGGCCCATATCCAGAATCACTGTCACGGCACCCATTGTTGATAATTCTGCCGACGAAGTCACAGGGCCTCAAATACTGGCCGTACTTCAATTTCTTCATATACACAGTAGATATGAAACAACGTCGTACTGCAACATGCACACTTTATTTATTTAGTTTCCACCTTAACCACGTTATTTATTACCGTTGGGGTGTGTGCCTTTTGTAGTCTTTTTCAGTTATCAGCACTTCCTCACTTAGTAGGAGCATAGTTTTTATGCCCTTTTCCTAATAGTCCTTCCTCTCAATTACAGACTCGAGCGCCTGATTTATGCAGTTCCGCCCCAGCCGCATCTTAAGCAGCTGCCCCCACTTACGGACTACAGCCAGAGCGTTTATTCTTTGCCTGGTAGGTCTTTTGTTCCTTGCATTCCCTTTTTTCACTAATGTTAGACAAATTCACCATTTTTTAACGTTAGTTGTCCATCTCACTGCAGGATGACGCCATATTTTGACCACTGATGCACACGTCCTGAAGACAGTTCGGTATCCATCTTGCAGCGCTGTCTCATGTCTACCAGCCCTGCGCTCCGCCAACCAATTACCGAACCAGAAACACACATCTAAGTGTCGACACTGTTTGGTATATTGTGACCTTGAACAATATACATAAGAGATTGTCATCAACTTGTGACACTGTTTGATACATTGTGACCTTGAACAATATGTATAAGAGACTGTTATCAACTTAATAGTGTTCACTGTACAATGGCGATACACTGAATGTTCTGTAACCACCTTTTACTAACCCACCACCGTGCAGAGTATACATGCACTTTTATATGTACTTGTGTTGTGCCACGGCACATAAGAATTCCTTCAGACAAAACTTCTTCTGTTTTCTTTGAAAATAAATGCTGATCATTGTTTCATGCACATTGTGGTGATTTTTGTCTATGGTTAACTACCGACACTGTATTTTTTCTGCAAGGTCCTACTGACCACCCATCACGCTACTGGCTAGGGAAGCCTGTTGACTCTACCCCCTTATAATTGTGTATCTTTTCTACCCTCAAGAGTCAGGCCCCCTAAAAAAGAGGGTTCCTTTGCCCATATTTTTTCTCTCTTCTCTCTACTGCTATTACTGTCACGTCTGGAATTTGGTTGTTCTGGAATTGAAATTCTACTTGGTCAGATTTTTGTTCAACCATGTGGCAGGTGCCATTTAAACTAACATGGTTGACACTCTGTTTTAATTTTATTGGTCGACCTGTCTGGGTCCAGAGGACCTTGTTTACGCAATCTATTAGGGGTGACAACCTTCTCAGGAGGTCATTCCCTAGTGAACAAGGGGTGCCCTCTGGAGTCACTACTATGACCGGGTGTTTCACCTTGTGTAGCCCAATTTTGATGTCCAAATCTGCAGTCCCCTCGACAGGAATTTCCTTCCCGTCGAAGTTCTGCAGTTGTCCAGGAAGAGAGGTGAGAGGAATATGGTAATTATCCCCCCTTCCTGCATTTAGTTCATCAAAGGCCCTTTTGGACAGAAGGGTAGCTTGGGATCCAGTGTCCACCAGTGCCGAAATTGTACCCTGCCCCTGTACTTGTACTGGGGCATAATATTTTCCCTCCTTCTCCTCAAGGGGGCACAGATAATGCACATTTTTGGACAACTGGTGGGCTAACTTTCTGGTTTTGGACATTGCTAGCGACGAGATTTGGGCAGAATTCTGTGGAGAGTCTTGGGAATCTGAAAGAGAAAGTTGGCAACTGGAGATCAGAGCCATTGTGGGTTCCCCTGGTTCCGGTTCTGGGCCGCCCCCCCCCTTTTTGGAGGCAGTCACCAGGATGGGTTTGAACCAGGGGATTTTGGTATTGTGGGTTCTGGGATGAGATGATGGGTGGCGGTAGCTCAGTCTCCACATCTCCCCAGTCTGAATTGACATCCCTTGGGACCCATTTTTCCTTGGGAGGAGTTCCCCCATCTCTAAAGGAGAAGATCCTTTCCCCAGGATCCTCTGAGGATCCCTCTCCCTCAAACTGGAAGATCTGTACCTCCTCCACAAACTGGGCCTGTTTGGGTACTTTGTTTCTCCTACCTCCTCTCTGCTCCTTGGGTGGCAGACATTCAGGGGTAAGAGATTTTGTTTCCGGTTCCTGGTTTTCCAGGGGCTGTTTACAAGTTGGGAAGGAAGCTTCCTCCAAGGCTTTACACCCCCCTCCCCCTTGTGCCTCCTCCCTGGGAACTGGTGGGTTATATGGGTGCTGCCCCCGTCATTGTTCTGGAGCACCAGGTCTAGAGTTTGGGGCATTCTGCGGTGGCATGCTCATCTGAGGGTTCTGTTGAGCCCTCAGTATGTGACCCAGATCCCGTGCCATATTTTGGACCTGGCGCTCAAGTTGTGAAACCCGCTCAGGCTGATACAGGGCTCTATTTGCTCCCCTGGGCTGATCCTGGGAAGGGTACCTATCCCTTCTCTGGTAGTACCCCTGGTTGGGAAGATTTTGGTACCCCTCCACCCTTGGCCTCCCCTCTCCCAGATTAGGTTGTCTGGGCTCAGGGAATTGGGGAAAGAAGGATGGATCATTTTGGGGCTGGAAATTGGGTGGATACCTGGGGAAAAAGTTCTGCCCAGGATTTGGTGAATTTCTGCCCTCCTGGGGGAAGTTAGGAGGGAAGTTCCCCGGGTCAGGTGCTTGGCTGGATCCCCCCCCTTGGGCTGGAGGAGTCCACACATAACCCAGGATTGGTCAGTTTCCCTTGTAGCGGGGACTTACATAGTCAGGGGGAGGGGGACCCCATTTGTGGGACTATCTCCTCGACTCCCTGTCTGTGACTGGCCCGAGGGCCTTCTGGGCTGTGAATTATTTGGTGCAGGCAGGTTTTTAGGCCCCACCATCTCCAAATCTAAAACGGGGGCAACCTTTACCTCTGCCACCTTGGCAGCAGCAGGGGTGCTGTTGGTTTTGGGGTTTTTCGGCACATTATTTTTATTTTCGAAGGGCTTCTGCACCTCATAGATCCGGGTAGCCTGTTCAATGACCCAGTCTAAAGATCTTTTCTCATGAAAATCTCTCACGAGCTGGGTCATTATGTATTTGGGTAAGGCATGGAAAAACGTATTGATAATTCTCTGCTATCCGTGCGCACCCTTCTGGTGGTCTGTGCAATAGCACGCTTTAATTCTTGCACAAACTCTTGTGGGGCCTGATCCTCCCCACATTGCAAATTGTAGGCTGCCTTGCGAGCCTCTTGAGGATTTCTGTGCACAGAAAAATGTTTCAAGATGGCCGCCTTATAGGTGGACCATCTTAAATGATTTTGGTCCTCCAGCCCCGCAAAGAAACTGGAGTATTCTGGGGAGAATGTCCATTTGACGTACTGGATGCAGCTACTGCTGTCCTTCAAATGGAAAGTCTCCATCATTTGCTCATAGAGCTCCAAGTGTTCCCAAACAGAATATTTGGCGTTCTTATGATAAGGCGTGATGACACTCCTTATTGCCTTTATTTGTTTCAATGGGTCCTTAAGCAAGGCCCTTTTTGCCTTATTGGCCTTTTTGGTTCGGGTAACCCTGGTCCATTCATCCTCTGACTCAGAAGCACTGCTCCCAGAGGTGCCCGTCTGATCTTCCAGGTTTTCCCGGATTCTGCGAGCCTGGGAATGGCTGGCAGAATGTGGGGACCTGGTCTCCTGTGTCCTGTAATGCTCAGAGGAGTCTTCAGATCCCTCCTTGCTGCCAGGATTTGATGGGTACCCCCCCCACTGACCTAACTGGGCAGAGGTTTTCAGGATGCCCTTAATGGGCCTACTCTCCTGGGGTTCCCCACTAAATTGCACTTTGCTTGGGTGCCCATACCCGGATGCCCGCCCATCCATTCCTGGTAGGTACTGGCCTATGAGCCCCATACTTCTAGCTGGATAGTAATCTGCCATCCCCGTGGCCCTGGGCTCATGTGCGTGAGGGGACATGGGGGTGGCAGAGTCCAGGGACTGGGAGAGATAAAGGCCTCTGGTACTAGGGCTCCTGAGGTTATGCTCAGGAGTTTCGCTTTCCCAGCGAACCTCATCTCTATCCGCCCCTGCTTCCTGTTGCAATGCAAGAGCCTGCGCTTTCAGTTCCTCAGTTAAGGCCTTACTAGACTCTATCAGTCTCTCCTGCATCGCTACCTGTTGCTGGAGCCTATCATTGTGCTGACAGAGAGCCTCGTTTTCTCTCTGTGCCTCCTGATTGGTCCTGGAGTACTGGGCCAGTCTCTGCTGCAGGAGGGTTACCTCCTGAGCTGTGTCCTTATTGGCCTGCTCCTTTCTTGCCAGAGCATCCTCCACCCTCCTGGTGTACTCTAACAAGTTCTGGTGTTCTTTTTGGAGGTCACCCAGCCCCTGGAGGGCCAGGTGATTTTCTTCCATTTTCCTTTTTAAGTGGCAGACTTCCTGGCCTAAGGTATCCCTTTCCTGACTAAGAGCCTGCATCTGTGCCGCCAGGTCGTCCCTTTGCCTTTGGAAGGCACCAGCTTTCTGGCGCTCCTGATCAATCTCTGCCTGGGTATCCAGGTCTTTCAGAATCAATTTATTGATTTCCTCTTTCTCTCTGTCTAATCGAATTTGCAGGGTGGCTACCTGTTCTGTGCATGCCCTGTTGAAGTCCAGTTGTTGCTCCAGATTTTTCTGGCTCTGCAGAAGAGAGTCCAAACCTTGTTGGTACTCGTTCTGCAAGGTCAGAAATCTGGTATCCTGGTCAGCCTTCTCCTGTTGCAGTCTATCAATGTCCTCTTTTATTTTAATGATATACTGCCTACTATCATTTTCTGACTCATGGCTCCTCTGCAGCCTCTGCTCAGAAGAGACCAGGTCAGATTGGGCCTTTTCTAACGCCAGCTTTTGCCTACTTGCCAGATCTTGGCCTTCAGCACATTTGTCCTGCATGGCTCCCATATATAGATACAAATATGCCGCTATCCTAACCATCTTTTCGTGTTCATCTTTATCTTTAGGAGCCATGTATAATTCACTCAGGGCCACATGTAATGGACCCTGATCTCTCCATATATCTGACCCTGTTTCAGTGACCTGTTGCGCGATTGCCTGCAGCCAGACCGTTTGGTCCTGATGAGTCCACTCACCTCTCACAAATAGCTTATGTAAGAAGTGCTCTCTGGCTATTTTCATATCTATCAAGGTCGTCATTCTGGAATTTGAGTTCCTTCCTGACTTACAGAAGTTTGTATTTTATTTTGCAAAACAGACCGTTTCCTTAGAGCGTTCCTTCGAGGGGTGCTTTCACAGTGTAAAACAGCGTGGTGATCTAACCGGATATGTGTATCTGGTCAGTTGGCACACTGTATTAATCCGCACAAATGGTAAATCTAACCCAGAATATCCCGGCTCCGAGCCCCCACTTTTGTAAGCGATATTCAATCAAAACGGCAGCCAAGTCAATGCCTAGTCTGGGATGCTGAGGAAAACCCTTATTAATGTATTTTTATGTCTAGTTAAGTACTCTGGATGACCACCCTGGTATAACACCCCCCTCTTAGAATCCCCCTGACCCCACTGAGCCAAGAAGTAGGTTTGTTTTGCAAATTAAAAGTTTTATTTGAGAATTTAAACAATATATATATATATCACACTTTATAATAAATTAATATCTGACAGTACACTTAGACATATGATTTTGATCAACAATGGGTAATCTGGCACTAGCACACTTCTTTACAATCAATGAGGAGTTAGTATAGGATGGATAAAGTAGCAAAAATACTTTTATGATTTCAAGGGAAAAGCAATGAGGAATAAAATGCAGTACAGAAATACTTGATATGATTTTAGCAAAAGATAAGATAATCACTTTTTCTCTGGCTATTCACCCCCCTCCCCTATGCAATGTAAGAAATGGAAGGAGATGGAAAGAGGAGCACACAGTTCTCAGGAATGCAACCAAATACAATACGAAATTCAGTTCCCCCCCAGCAAGCTTAGAGGAAACAGGTAGGAGTTTGAAACACAGGCCCAAAATGCTTTTAAATGTGATGGCAATGGATGAGAAAATGTGCCAACTGATTTTAATTCCCTCTAGAGATTCAGGGTGAGTGGGAGATGCGTGTTGGTATTAGTTCAGGCTCACTTTAGCAATGCTCTATGAGTTATTACCAAGTTGCAAACGGATTTTAACAAAAGAAAGAATGGAGCTGCTATTTTGACAAGTGGAGAAATTGAGCCAAAATCGCAAATCGCAGTAAATTTCGCGAGTGCGTGAATCGTGATTGCGGAAAAGGATTAAAGAGTAGTAAGTCGGTGCTAAGCTTGTTGGAAAGCTTAGATTCTAAGCTTTCAGAGGAAAGTTAAATCTCGTTCCTAGCCCAAACGGTTCCAGAGATACGGACGATTAAATAAAGGTAGTTTTTCGGATTTAAAGTAAAACTCAAAATGACAGGTGACAGCTTGCAGCTTCAGAATTGACAGGTGACAGTTGTGCAGCTTTACAAATGACAGATGACACGATTTCTAGGAGGCTGTTCTACTTAGGTTAAAATAGTTTGGATTAGATTATTTTAACTAAGAGATTGATTCTGCACAGTTCTGCTAGGTACTCACAATATAAATTTGAACTAGGCCTCGTCAGGGATCTGGACAACACATCCGGCTGCGGTTCTGTCTGCTTGGCGGGTCAATCAGGCACCGGTTCTGCTCACAGCGATCTGGGTCAGCTCTGCTCTGCTGGTCTAGCCTCTCTGGATTCAGCGGCCTCTGGTTCTGGATACTGCTCTGCTTTCCGGTCCGGATCAAGTGGATTCTGGATGTAACACTGCTTTCTGGGTACTGGCAAGAGTTCTTGGCAAAAGAATTCAGACAGCTCGCCCGGCTGTGGAATAGTTTGCAAATAATTTTGAGGCCTGCTGACAAATACTTTTGCTTGCAGTGGGCCTTCTTGGTTCAAAGTTCTGTAGTCTCTGTTTAGCTTGGAAGTCTACGTGCTGGATCTCTGGATGTGAAGTCGTCGGTCAGCATGCTCCGCAGCAAATGGAATTGAATCTCTCTACCTGTCCCAGCAGTCTCTTTTTATGTGTTTTTAAAATGGGTGTGTGCCTGGGCCTAGCTAAGCCTGCCCCTCTCTACTTGTCATTGGCCCAATTCTCCCCTCTCCCATGATTGGGGGAACTGAGTTGTGAGTCAGAGTGATGAGGTAGATTTTATGGCCAGAGGGCCCTCCCCTGTCATATTTACACACAAATCTATATTTGATCCAAATACATATTTTCCCAAATACACAGTTATTTTTACATCACCTACACACATCATATATCACATGAGGAAGGCACTGTTCCGACTCTGGCGTTTCTAGGAGCTTGGTTAAAGAAATGGCAACTTATTTTCGATTTTAGTGGGTTATGCAACATTGGTTTTTCATTAAAAATTATACACATATACACGGCCTGTCCATACATACTCCAGTAAATTCTCATGTCTCTAGCTTAAACACAGAGTCTGTAGTATCAATAAATAGCTGGGTTTTGCCCCAGAACATCACACAATTGGAGTTTGGGCTTGAATTGTGGGCAAAGTTTTCATTTTAAGGATCCCCAAATTTCACATTTCTGTCATCTGGTTACCAAGATTTATCAGTGTTTCTGTAAAATATATATTTGCTTTCAATTCAAAGTACTGCAGTGTTTGAGTCCGCACCCAAAGTTTGGGGATGACAGTGATCACATGTCTCTCCTGGCTGGCAGATCTTTGTTGACAGGAAACAGTCAAAATCACCATATCCTATTCAAGGGAAAAGGTCTTTTGTGTGGGCTCCAGCAAGCTGAGGTCAACAGACCAGGGGGCCACTTTGCATTTGGTTAGCATGACCATGTGATATCCTGGGCTTTCTGAGGTGAGAAGGTTTCCCAGCCTTTTGGCCTGTTAATCAAATCAGATTGTCTCTGGGAACACTAGGTGGTTAGATTTTCAATCAACCCACAGTCTTTTGAAGTCCCAATTGTCACAAAAGGCTGATTAGCTTCTGAAGTAGCAGTTCTCCTGTCAGAGTTTAGACCGCTAGCGCCGCCTTGAGTCCAAAGCGGGTACTGCATGCATTTTTTTTTTGGATCAGTCTTGAATTAATGCATTTCAAACAAGAGATTTTACAAGGAAGTATATTATCCAGGTTCAGCACATGGCACTGGTGTGGTTCTGCAGTAAAATAATTTTGTGCCCATAATTTAGCCATATTTGACCTGAAGAAAATGAATTCCCAATAGTTATGGGTTGCTTTTGGCAATCAGCATTGCCCCTTTTGCAATGGTTTCAGGCTACTGTGTGTAGCCCAATGGTGGTTTTAGGCAGTGCCCTTCTGTGCCCACAACATAGGCAAAAATGGGTGGCAGCCTATTCCTCATGCATTTCCCTGTGCATTTTCTGGGAAGTTCTGGCCATCATGATGTTTTCAATGCCAGTAAGGCACAGTTTTTGTGGTAGGGCTCGGATGCATGGGTAAAAACATCCCACAAGCCACTGGCTGATCCAGAGCACGGCAAGTGTGTTGCTGATACAGCTCACAGTAAGCAACACGAAACACTGGATGAATCTTGGGTGTGGCTTATATAGCCAGCCACACCCAAACACTAGAGAGCTCATGAGTTATCATGCACTTCCTGTTTGGCAACAGGAAGTGGTAACCAGGAAGTTACTACAAACACTAGGAAGGAATGAAAGGAGGGATTTGTTATGGCTTCTTTGTGTGCCCATGCCAGGCAGGCCAAGCCTCCACCCAGCTTGCCCCAACTACCTGCCTGATACCCATGACAAGCAGCTTCCACTGCAGGCCCTCGAACCCTTGGGAGGGGGACAGCAGCTTCCACTGCACGTCCCCGACCCCGGCCACCTCTGCCACCTTTCCCTCTTGCGGCCTTTCCACTCATGTTCCAGGTGTGCTTGAACAATGGAAGGCACACCAAGCAATTGTCTTGGCCAATTCGAGTGAGGGGGCAGTGTACATGATGGAAAATGTACTTCTGTGGTGCAGCAATGCTCAAAAGTACCCCTAGTGACAGAAATACGGGACACGTAATGCACAGGCACCCCAAAAGAATACATAAAATGCGTAGGCGAGACCTCAATAGCTCCGTAAAAAGAAAAAGCATTATGTGATACGCAGTGGCAACCAAGCAACACAAAAATGTGTACACAAAGCACTGAAAGCTACTGTAAAGGTAAGAATGAAGGAGCACAAAACACAGGGCACCCTGAGTATGTAAAATGCATATGCGACTCACTGTTAGCCTCGGAAAAAAATAAAATAGACGCATGTATGCGCGGAGGCAAATCCCTCACCAAAATAAGGAGTTCGAACAGTCCCAGAAGTAAATGAATTGCGTGGGACCCCAAAAATCGCAGTAATCCACTTGCCCGTCTACCCACAATTGCACGTACAGTCGGATTTCTTTTAAGCATATTTCTATATCCCTGATCCTGGTGTGCTGAACGCCAGAGCACAATGCATGTCACATAAATTATGAGCTGAGAGCCTTTCCTCTGATTTTATGTGTCAGCGCTAATTTCAAACACGCAAAATAACCGGCACTCTGTGTCTGGTTGCCCATGCATTAGACACGGAAGACCCGCGCTGCTGCCTAAGAGCTTTTAAACCTGCCTCCTACTGCCCTGAGCTGCCTCCTACCGAGCCATCTGCTGCTGACTGCCCAGTGTGCGTGCCTTGTGCCCACCTGCACTGCATTTTAAGCGCCTGCTGTCCAGCCATTGCCAATGCTTCTGTCCTTGGCCCTGTGACTGCCTCAGCTGATTCACCAGACTCTCAGCATGCCATACCATCACCACCGCTCCATAGCCCTTTTCCAGGACCACCTTGCCCACCCACACCTGCCTCGGGGGTTGCCATGTCACAACCATCATATTATGACAAGTGTGGCAAACCCAGGGCAGTGAGGCAGAGGGCTGTCAATTTCACTGCCAGGGAAGTTGACATCCTGGTGGAGAAGGTCGTGGAGAATTATGATGCCCTTTCAACCCATCGATGCAAGTCAGCAAGGAAGGACATCAGCGGATTTGGGAAGGGATAAGGGATGCCATCAACACTGAGGTGGTGGCATCCCGGACTTTTAAGAACATGCACAAGCGCTGGGAGGACCTGAAGTCCAGGACCCACAGCAAGGCCTTGCGCTTCATTGATGCAGGTGCATCCATGGAGGTAGGTGAACCGGATGCACAGGTGCCTGCTGAACATCACCAACATGCGGGTCCTGGAGAAGTTTTACCTGGCACTGCACACCCAGGTCTGCGAGTTGCGCCAACATCTGGAGTCGACTGGTGAGTATCCATGTCTTGTGATGCTCACAGTGCATGTGGATGTTGCTGTATGTGGTCAGTTAGCCTCTTACGAATGCAGCAAGTATGCATCTGAGACGGATGTCTGTGTGCATGGCCTAGACAGTGCTCTCCATGTGTGCATTGTACAATGTGTGATTTGAATGAGATATCAGTTGCATTGTGTATTGTAATGCTGCCTTTCAGACTGTGCATGTGTTTTGTTTCTTTTGTCTGAGATGTGCCAGCGTGACAAGTGTGACAGTTGAGGTAGTGTTGGCCACGTCATGTCCATGCATGGTGTTCATCTGTAAGTGGCAAAGATGGGAGTATGTGACTGGCCATCATTCATGGCTGGATGCAACACGTGCATTTCGATGTCTGATGTAGTCATGTTGCGGGATTACAGTTAACGGGACTCTGATGTGATTGCTCATCACAATGCTGTGGACTCTCTGTTAATGTGTGTGCATGACATGTGTAGGAGCACATGATGCAAGTGTGTGTAGCATATGCAATTGATTGCTCATGAGAGTGGCACATAGCCTGATGTGAATGTCTGGAGTGATGGACATGCATGTATGCGCATGTATGTGGATTGCATGTCCATGTGTCTGGTGGTGTAGGATGATGGTGGTTCCCTTGACTAGAGAACTACATGTGAATGTTTGTATTGCCACTCACACATTGGTGCAGTACACTGATGTTTGTGCTCTGTGTCTCCTTTTCCACAGTTGCATTGGAAAAAGAGGGCAGAAGAAGTGCTGTGGAGCATGGCAGAAGGGATGCCTCCACCAGGCATAGGCGCAAGGCCCATCCACGCACCCATGACAGCACATCGCCGGTAAGCGAGGTGGCTGGGGCTGCGCCGGGACCATTGGATAAAGCTGCTGGGGGTACGTCCAAGAGGATGAAGGTGGTAGTGGACTCCTCAGCAGCGGGGGGACAGGTGATGCAACACAGGGGCCATCCATTGCGGAAGACGCCCTGTAGTCATCCAGGTTGGCGGGGGTAGAGGGGGAGGAGATGGCCATAGAACCAAAGCTCATAGGGTCAGGTGGGGGTGTTGAGGATGGCGTGACTACTGCAGTCCTGTCGCTGAGTCATGAGGCAGTGCAGGCCACCGTCGAGGTACCTGCGAAAATCTTGGCCCTGGGCCAGCAGATGCAGCTGTATGCGGCAGCCGGGATACCTCCACGCAGGCCCATCCCCTGGTGTCGGATGTCTATACACAGACTGACACACAAATGCCATTGGCTGTTGCCATTCAGGACTACATGACAGCCCTTCAGGCCGGGGTGGTGAGGCATACAGGTGTCATACGTGATGATGTGCAGGGTGCACTTAGACTGCTTTCACGTAATCACAATGAGGAATGCCGTCTCCTCAGCTGGCTTGCAACAATCCTGGTCCAGTTTGTGCCCGGTGGGCTGTTTAGTAATGCTAACCCCTCCTCGTCTTCCTCCTCTGTGTGCCAGTCATCCTCTGATCCTCTGGGGTGCTTTCCAGCCCAGATACCACCAGGGCCCCCTGTGCACCAGTCCTACCCAGATTGCCCAGTCTGGTGGAGCCAACATCCCTGCCAAAGACCAATCAGCTGAGGTGGTCACCGTGCCTAGCCAGACACCGACAGGGTCACCGGCAATGGAGGGACAGCAGGCACCCAGTAGCAGTGCGTGGGCCGTACGCTCCTGGGTAGCGTCATTAGCCCGCAGGACATACACACGAAGCAGGCAGCGGACGCTGTGGCAGCAGCAGGCTCTAAGGATGAATCTACCTTTCTCAGGGCGATCCATCACAAGGGGGCAGGTGCACAGTGTGAGGCAGGAGGCAAACGACATGGAGCTCAGATAGAGGATATTTTTCCTGTTCAGGTGCTAGGGGCAGTGAATAGGGGCATAGAGGCAGCGGGCTCGGGAGACAAGGGTGATGATGGCAAGGGCAGAAGTAGCACTGCATCGGGCAAGGAGGTGGGCTGCCATCCTGGAGGCAACTTGCAGGGAGGCGGAGGGGATTGAGAGACATATGCTGGAGGCCATGAAAGCCCTCCATGAAACAACAGATGCCCACCTGGGGGAAGAGGACGAAGCGCTGGACGATCTCCTGGTGGAGAGACTGAGCAACATTGGTGTTGAGGAGATGGACTAGCTCGCTGCTTGTGTATATAGTTATTTAGTTGTAGGTTTCCTTTTATTTTTTTGATTTTCACCAGACTTTTCAGATATTCCTTCCCGTTTTTTACTGTATGTAGTTATTTAGGCATAAGGATTATGTTTTGTTATGAATTTTACATGGACACCCTGTATTTTGTATTTGTAAATGTATGATGTACATATTTATTGATAATATATCTTTTTGTTTGTTCAATTACTTGCTTCTTGCGGTTCATTTGGGTGACGGCCTGTTTGCTGGTTCTATTTTCAGTCTGTGCTTCTCTTCATTGGAATTCATGTGTCTGATTGCATACATGCTTGTGTATTGTTGTTGCTGGAATGGTTGGCGATGGCAGGATGCACATGTGGCCGACAGGTTGTGGTGTGTCAACTAGATGGATGGGTGTGCACTGTCTAATTGTATTTCCTTTGGCCTGTGCTGCATCACTCTGTGTTTGGCTTCACGGTGGTTGGGGTTTAGGGAGGAGGACTGACTGTGGGAGTGTTCCATGGTCACCGTCATAGCACATGACTTTGGTATTGATGTGTCACACACATGTTGTGCATACCTCATCAGAAGCATGTTGTATCACACAATGCCTCCTCTAAGGTGTTGGTCAACCTCTACCACTGGAATACAGTAGTGGTACATTTTTGATATTCCACAGTGGCTGCACAATTTATCAGTCTATGTGAGTCATGCACTCTCTGACTGCCCTATCCATCACCCATGCATGGACCGGTCATGTGACAGTTCCCTAACAGGTTTTTTGGCCACCCAGCCCACTCATGCTGAGGCTGTGACATGCATGCCCATTGTGTGTGGATGTAGCACACATTGTTGGTATGTTTGCTTCTGTCGTGGGCACACATTCGGTCCCTGTGCTTTGATGCCATGGCACTGTGGCATGACCAGCAGGAACCCGTTTTAGCACTCACTTGTTACATGTGTTTGTTGGGGGAAGATTAAGGCCAGGAAGGGTGTGTGTGCAGATTCTCCACTCACGGATGTAGCTCCGGTGAATGCATTTCCTTTTATTTGTAGGATACATGTTGATGATGATAATCATGCTGCAGTCACACCATGGAGGTTCAGGTGAGCAACAGACGATCATTGCAGTAGTGATGTGTCACACTGTCAGGGTACTGCATGAGGGGGATGTCACAGGTGAGGGGTGCTAGGGGTGGTGTCCAGTCAGGAGTGGGCTGCCTGCAGGGGGTGTCACAGGTGAGGAGGGATGGTGGGTGGTGTCCCTTCTGGAGGGGGCTACCTGGGGGGTGTGTCACAGGTGAGGGGTGTTGGGGGGTGGCGTCCTTTCTGGAGGGGGCTGCCTGTGGGTGGTGTCCCTTCTGGAGGGGGCTGCCTGCGTGAGGTGTCACAGGTGAGGGGTGCTGGGTGGTGGTGTCCCTTCTGGAGAGGGCTGCCTGTGGGTGGTGACACAGGTGGGGGATGGTGGGGATGTGGTGTTCCTTCTGGAGGGGGCTGCCTGTGGGGGGTGTCACCAGTGAGGGGTTCTGGGCGTGGTGTCCCTTCTGGAGGGGGCTGCCTGTGGCTGGTGTCACAGGTGAGGGGTGCTGGCGGGTGGTGTCCCTTCTGGAGGGGGCTTCCTGTGGGGGGGTCACAGGTGAGGGATGCTGGGGGGTGATGTCCCTTCTGGAAGGGGCTGCCTGTGGGGGGTGTCACAGGTGAGGGGTGCTGGGGGTGGTGTCCCTTCTGGAAGGGGCTGCCTGTGGGGGGTGTCACAGGTGAAGGGTGCTTGGGAGGTGATGTCCCTTCTGGAGGGGGTTGCCTGTGGGGGGTGTCACAGGTGAGGGGTGCTGGGCGTTGATGTCCCTTCTGGAGGGGGTTGCCTGTTGGTGGTGTCCTTTCTGGAGGGGGCTGCCTGTGGGTGGTGCCACAGGTGAGGGGTTGTCATGGGTATCAGGCAGGTAGTTGGGGCAAGCTGGGTGGAGGCTTGGCAGGCCTGGCATAGGCACACAAAGAACCCATAACAAATCCCTCCTTTCAATCCTTCCTAGTGTTTGTAGTAACTTCCTGGTTACCACTTCCTGTTCCCAAACAGGAAGTGCATGATAACTCATGAGCTCTCTAGTGTTTTTGGGTGTGTCTGGCTATATAAGCCACACCCAAGATTCTTCCAGTGCTTCGTGTTGCTTACTTTGAGCTGTATAAGCAACACACTTGCCGTGCTCTGGATCAGCCAGCATCTGCTTACCTGCTCCGGATCATCCTGTTTCTGCTCACCTGCTCCGGACCATCCTGCTTCTGCTTACCTGCTCTGGATCATCCTACTTCTTCTTAACCGCTCCAGATCATTCAGCTTCAGCTTACTTGGTTCTGACTCCACGCCGCTGCTATCTCCAGTCAAGAGGGGACTTCTACACCGGCACCTGTAAGAACAAAGAAGAACAGCATTAACGCGCAAACATCAGTAACGCTGCGCATACTCACTGAATCTTCCCGTGAGGCTGGAATCCAGGTAGTTGCACGAGTGCACAAACACCTGTGAGAAAGAAGAGACATTATTCATTGCGCTCGCTCCAATAACGCGGACACTTATTTCACTGAGCTCTCTCTCTCTACGCGGTGCATACTTACCAAAAGATTCCGTGAAAACTTACCTAACCACCAAGTCTCCATTGGCGCTGAACCCGGACTCGAGGCACTAATACCACATAATTTCTCCTGCAAGGGAAAGGGAGAGACATTACTAGGCACACTCGAATTGAAGGTGCTGCTCAAACCTACCAGCAGCTAGCTTCTACACGCAGCGCTACTCACCCATAAAAATACCGGCAAACAAAGACAATACGGACAATGTTGGACACTCAACATTCTCCGCACAACGTTCACTTGTGGGAAGGACTTTCTAGCCAGTGAAGAAACTCGCGCCTTGAACTCTCGGCCTCACTGTGAAGGCATAAAACAGCGTTTGGCATCTGAACTCAGCCTACAGACATTGACACCAATCACATGGAGTGCCCACCCTACTATAGATCAAGGTAAGCCCATAGGGGGACATCACAGCACACAGTAAAGAGAAGGGAAGGGCCCAGGGGAATCGGGTGAATTCAGGTCTGAGTGTACACCTTGTATTTGACAGGTATTTCTCTGGGTGAAACAGGGGAAGTGAAGACTCTGGGTCAAGGGAGGCTCGTCCATCGCTCCTGCAAAGACAAAGGTGAGTGTGACAGACCATGAAGCCATCCTCAAAACCTCTGCCTGAGAGATGGAAACCTCTGAGGTAGACCAGCTTTCCCTATTATTAGGTGAACTACGGGCCGAGGTGCATGCAGCCCGCTCAGAGACAAATGCCTTAAGGCGCAAAATGGTAGTCAACAGGGACAAAACAGACGATTTGGCAAGACAGCTTCTACAGACCCAATATGGTCTAGCACCCCTACCAGGTGGAGTTCCACAGGGGCAGCCTACCGTGGCACCTGTAGCCACACCCATTTAGATATTGCTTCTACGCAACATCCCTTTAGCACCCCCGGAACGCTTCTCTGAGGATCCCAAGACATTTGGAGCGTTCATGAATCAATGCCGGATACATTTCATATGCAAACCAGACACCTTTCTGAACAACCAAGCTAAAGTAGCTTTTGCCCTCTCCTATTTAGGAGGGCATGCGAGGGACTGGTCTGTCCCGTTAGTGCTTAGGGACGACCCTTTACTGAGAAATTACCCAGGTTTTCAGCGTGAACTGGAAAAACTATTTGCCCATCGGACTCGAGGTCAGGCCCTGGATGATGAGCTACTCTCTCTGCAACAGGGTGGTCAGGATCTTATCTCATATGTCGCCACATTCAATCGCTTAATAGCCGAATCAGGTTGGCCAGAGGAGAAACAAATAATATTATTTTATCGAGGACTGAGAGGAGAATTAAAAGATGGGCGGAGTCGGGGCAGAGTCTGAGGAGCTGCTGGAGCGGAAAGTCTGTTTACTCTGTCCACTTCCTGTTGTGGGTGTGTCTGCCTACACCTAATCTACAAAGACTCATTCCCCCCACGGAGCGGGCGCGGAGTCGGGGCAGAGTCTGAGGAGCTGCTGGAGCGGAAAGTCTGTTTACTCTGTCCACTTCCTGTTGTGGGTGTGTCTGCCTACACCTAATCTACAAAGACTCATTCCCCCCGCGGAGCGGGCGCGGAGTCGGGGCAGAGTCTGAGGAGTCCGAGGATCGGAGGAGTGGAGGCGTGCGGCCCCCTGGTTTGACATCTGTCCTGTGGCCACATCTTTACACGACAATGCGCGAAACCCGCGCTCAATGCAAGCTGGTTTCTCCAGCAAGGATCACATCTGGCGACCCACATCGCGACAAACATCGAGATCCTGTCTCTGTCGCATGCGTAACTGCTTTGCATGCTCCATCTTCCGTCGCTCAAAGTTTAAACAACTGCACTAGTGTGGCTTGTGCGGCATCAGCCTCACCACCATCAGCCTCACCACCCCCACCACCCTTTACTTCATCCTCACCGGCAGGCGAATCACCTACCCCTCAGGTGAGTGCCTCCCGACGTAAATACTGTGATATACACAAGAACTGTTTTGGCAACTGCAACGAGGCGTTTTCAAGCTCTCTTACCTGTGTCCCTTTGTCTGCACCCGCTGCTTGGCCGAGTGTTGGGGAGACTGGCGGGTCAGGCAGGCCCGCCGTGTGCGCTTGTGTTGTAGGCGGCGGCGGCGTGGGCTGTGGCGGCGCCCTCGCTGCTTTGGACGTTCTTGTCCTCACTGGCCGCCCCGGGTCGTCTGGGGCTGGGGAAATCTCGCTGTGTGGCGGCGATTCTGCTGGGCGGGCCGAGGGGTGGAGACCGCTTGCCGCGCAGCAGTCCTGCGCGTGTGGAGCCCTCTGTGAGCCGGGCGGTCGTTGCGACGTGGGCGCTGTGTTTAACACAAGCGGTTCACAGCCACGCCTTGCCAAATCCTCAAGACTCTCAGGACACATCAGCACAGCTATTAATGGACACACAACTACAAACCCGGAGTCACCCCGATTCAGATTTTATAGTGCCTTGGCCTCACCGGGTAATCCTGACACTTCATCAGCGCGCAGCCAGAAAGAGGCATGTCCCTATGAAGATCCAGCTGTACTCTCCAGTAGTCCTACGTGTGGTATTAAGGTGCCCGTGTGCCATGCACCACGACAAAGTGAAGAGAGGGGTGCTGACCCACGTTTGGACGGTGGCCTGGGTGGCGCTTCGCCCCATCTGATACTGAACTCTTCTATTCACAAACTCACATCAGGGTCTGAGAGAAGAAATTCACTTGAGGTGGCCAATAAATTGTTACTTGACCTCACTTGTCTCAACAAAGAAAGAGCTGTTAAAAACATACCAAATGAAGATTCGGCTCTGCACGCTCATGTAAACGACCATTCTGGCTCAGACGTTTGCCTTTCTACAACGCAGCCCCCAGTGATCACCTTAAGGTCAAGCTCCCTATACAAACGCAGGATGATCGATGGGAGCATATCTCCCAGACTGAGCTGTTCTCAGAATAAAAAACAAAAAATGAGCACTATAGAGCCCAGCAACCACATGGGTACGCAGCCACCTCCTAATTTCCAAGGCAAGCCACTGAAGCTACCTCTTGTATAACGGATTCCTCTTCTGATCAAGCTTCAACGGACTCGTCCATAATGGAACGCCCTTACCCTAAGATCCGACGCCCGACACACCGTGGTAGGAGAGTGCCTCCACTCGACCCTAAAAACCCAGAAGTTCCAAGAACAGTTCAGTATACCAAAGATCTACAAGCAATTATTATCTCATCCATGGCCATTTCCACTGCACCTTTTATCAAAATGTATGAGAACCTTAACGACAACATAAAAGAGCTGTCCTCGGTGGTGATCGCCATAAACAACAAACTGGAGACCATTGAAAACAAAAACTTCCACTGTAAGGAAGTTCTTCAAGAGTTACACAAAAAAACAGATTGGGCGCTCGAAACACTGTCAGAACATGCTAAAAACGGAAATCTAGACAAAAAACTTCTAGCTGAGGTAGCTAAAGAAGCGCTGGGCATCTTTGAACAACAAAAAAAGGAACATGTCCATCAAGGGGCAGTTACCCCCAATGTTACATCCCAGGCATCACGGCCACATGTCATACTAGCTTCTTCCACCGGTCCTGGGAGGTGCGCTTCAACTAATCCACCAGAGAACGATTTCAGCAGCAGTAACATCATTGCTGCTTTTAACACAGCAAGTGAACCTGCCCTTGTGCAAAAAGATCCAGCATCAAGTAACACGGGAACCCTAGAGCCCATTGTTCCCTACCTTGCTACTACAAACCTGATTGACCTTACTTTGACACCTGGGTCTAAGGAGAAAGTTAGAAGATCCTCCACACAACCGTATGGTGTCACCATGTTGGTTTACGAATGTCAGCTTAGCATTCCGTTTGAAGCCGTATTAAAAGAGAGTCAGGCTGTTACGAACTTGGCACTACAAAATCCCCAACTGGCATCAACTTCAAAGTCGATCCCTAATCAAGAACCGCCCTGTCCCCATTCACAATTGAGATCCCCACCTGCGAGGACGAATCCTTCACCTACCATATATGACATCTTCAAGGAGACTATTGCTGCACAAAAGATCCCTTCAGCAAAACAGCAAATAAAAGGTGGCTTACCCAGAAAATCTAAAAATCAACCTGCAAGGAAAGCGAGAAGAGGTATCGACTAACATCAAAACAGTCAATGTAACTGTCAACGGCTCTATCACTAAGGATACCATCCTTGAAAAAAAGCTGGATGAAAGCACAGCAAAATCTGTACCATCAGAAACCAAGGAGACATTAAACTGTATTATCGACGGTTCCGACGACCTAATGAACCTTTCTGTGTATGATGATGATGAACTCATCGTCCGAGACTTGTCAGTGGCACCTCTGCCGGGCGGATCCAAGTCTTGCTCTGTTGTGCCAGCCCAGACTGTTTTAGATGTGCCTGACAATCCAACACAGGAAGACGATAAGAGCCCCCTTATTTCACCCTTGAAGTCCAGTCTACTATTGTGAACTTGCCTAAGGGAGTTTTCTAGAATCTGTCAACTGATCAAACCACCGTCGCTGTCGAACATAGACAATGGTTTGCAGACTCCCCGTTTCGTGACTTTGGATGATAAAAGACGGATGCTTGCTGCCAAGACCCGTATAAAGAACCCTCCATCAGGTCCGCAGGTCGTGATTGAATCATCGCCTGTGCCCACTGAGTGGCAAGCTCCAAAACGTGTGATACAGGCTGCAACTATCGGTGCCCACACGAAGAGCAAAACTGGGAATAAACCACTGTTAATTACAGATAAAACCAAAAACCAAAAACCAAACAGAGCGGGTGAACCGCTCAAATAAACAGCCTAAAAAAATAACAGCAAAGGAGAGAACACAACAAATATCGACGCGGCAAGCAGCTCATCGTCTGATATTGGAATGCATAGAATCTTCTGACGATCTGATATTAAATCGACACAACGTGCTTCGGCTGTGTCAGCTGATTCCCAGTCTACGTGCGATAACTTCTGAAGACCTCAAAATAGTGGAATTTTTGAACGAAATGAAAACTGACGCTGTGATTCTACACTTAGACTCTAAGATCATAGCTGAAGCACTACTGGATGCTGGACCAGTGTTGATGTCCCTAGGATTTGACATAACTACAGCCGAAGGAGGATCCCGGCTTGTCTACCCTAAAGAGAGGTCACGTAGCAGATCGACGAACGCAGTGAACCAAAGACTTTCTGAAGATCACGAGAACAGCACAGATATAGATCCAAAGGAAAGTCATGCGTCCAGCCCTCCCAGAAACTGGGACTTAGCGGACTTTCCCAATGGGGGTGATCTGATAAGAATAACAGTCAACGGAATGGTAAGTCCATCTACTACACGAGACATCGTGAGGACTCCTGTCACCACAACAGACAAATGCGACGATTGGTCCTGGTTGGCCAAAACTTTAAACACAGAATCGATGAAATAATGCCAGGAACCGGGAAGTACCTATATATGTACTATAGGCTCATGGAACACTACAGGCTTCATGCACCTGTTTGAAACAACATGGGCCTCAAATCTAGACATTCTGTGTTTACAAGAAACATGGCTCACACAAAGTCCATTGTTGGAAGGATTCGAAGTAGCCATTAATCCTGCTATAAAACAAACAAAGGGCAGGCCGATGGCTGGCCTTCTTTTGGCTGTGAGGAAAGGTGCTGGACTTCGGATCGTGAACTCTTATAATCCATCACCACTAATTCAGGTCTCCACCGTTGGTGTCCACCAGAAAGACACCAACGAGGAAACTCGCGTGTATATTATTAACTCATACTGGAACCATAGACACAATGAAGAGCTCCCCTTTATCGACCACGTTACAACTCTGATCGATGATTTACTCACAAAGGAGTAACCGCTAGACTTAATTGTATGTGGAGATCTGAACATTGTCTGTATCCCAGATGTGGTTCCAAATGGTGAAAACAGAGGCGATAGCAAACGCGAACAAGCTGCGTCCCAATGGTGTCTGGAACTGGATCTCAGAGGCTTGCACATGCTTAACGGACAAACGGTAGGTGACATCCCGGCCTGCCCTACGTGGAGAAGAGCTGACCAAAAATCCGTCATTGACTACATATTTGTGACTGAAAATATCCATAAGAGAACGTCGAAACTTGAAGTCATTAAAATGAAACACAGCGACCATGACATGGTAAAACTGTCAATCTACCACTCCTGTTCAGAAGGTCAGACCTGCTGGCCGTTTGTGGTGTGCACTGGGACCGGCAGGATCCGACTAAATCTTGCGGACACAGAAGTAGCAGCCATCTCTAACGCCTTCCAACACACTACAAAATCTTCAGAATATCAACACCTTTTGTCCAGTTTCGAGGAACGTAAACGCAACTTAAAACACGTTGAGTTTTGTCCAAAACACAAATTCGACGTGTCCATTCTTCAACGAAAAAGAGCGATGAGACAAGAACTAAGAAAACTCAAAGGACCATACACCGCTACTTTGAGAGAGTGCAAAAGAGCGATCAAGGCTAAATATCGAAACTGGCTTAAATCCCATGCAGCGATCATGCTACAAAACGACTCAGAAGATATGCTGCAAAAAATGGCTGGGAAAAACTCAGCGGGCTATTGGAAATTGATAAATAACACCATGGCTCCACAATACGCGCTCCAGGCCATTGCAGTCACCGAAGATGACTGGTCGAAGTTCTACACAAACCTCTTTTGCAGAGACAAACCGGTACCACCCTGGGTACCTATGACGTCAAACAAGTGGGACCTGGCGTTTGAAAGAAGTGACATCTTGGAAGCAATTAAGAATGTGCATGACTTCAGAGCGCCCGGCCCCGATGGCTTAACAAACTATACGCTAAAACAACCCCCAGATTTATGGGCAGACTTTTGCGTTATTCTGTTTGACCGAGTCATTATGAGCCGATCAACCCCAAAGTCTTGGAAAAGCGCTGTGGTGGTCCCTATTTTTAAAAAAGGAGACCGCTCAAACCCAAAAAACTATAGGCCCATAGCGCTTCTCAATGTGTTGGGGAAGATTTACGCCACCCTTTTGCAACAAAAACTGGCAAGGTGGGCTAATGACAATAATCACGTAGACCCCAGACAAGCAGGGTTTGTGAAAGGGGTTGGATGCGGTCTAAACCTGTTGGTACTGAACCTCATAAAGATGGAAGCAATCAGAACCAATCAAAAGATCTACTTGTCTCTGATAGACCTGTCTTATGCGTTCAACAGCATAGACAGAGAGTTGTTGTGGGATAAACTCATCAGATGGAACTGTCCTCCCAGCTTAGTGGAAGCAATTCGTGAATTACACACGGACACTTCGATCAGGATCCGTCTGGACACTAAAGGAACGTTATCTGCCCCTATCAGCACATATAAAGGAGTGAAACAAGGTTGCCCATTGGCAGCCATCATCTTCAATCTTTTTATATCTGATGTAAACGCAGCCTTCATTGGTACAACAATGTTTCCTCCGAAATTACATGGCTCGCCCATCAACTACCTGGCCTACGCTGATGATCTTATTTTGCTCGACCTGACTCCCATAGGTCTTCAGCGTAAACTAGACTGTCTTGACATCTATACCACAGCCAATGGTCTTCAAATCAACAAACAAAAATGTGAAATTCTAATTTTTGAGAAACTACAAGGCTGTTTCTCCCGAGGAAAGAAGTACAGATGGTGTCTTGCTAACAAGCAACTTCAGATAGTTAAACACTCCACATACCTGGGCATGAAGATCAGTGCTAGCAGAAATGACGCGCCATGGGTTGAAGTGGTGAAAAGCAAATGTCGACAGATGGCTTGCCAAGCGTTGTTAATCAATAAAAAATTTGGAAAATTTTCCTTAAAACCAACAATTGAATTTTTCCAACAAAAAGTGGTACCCGCCCTGATCTATGGTGGTGGAAACGCATTTGGTTGCACAAGTGACCCGTGGAATTCACTAGAAAATATATTTTGGATGCGAGTCCTACAGCTTCCCAAAGGTACTTCGACGGTCTGTCTCCGATACGAACTGGGCCTTATCTCGATAAACGCAAGAGTTACCTGGAACCTACTGTGTCTGTTTAGGAAAACAATGTTAAAAAACCCAGCGATCCAATTCGAAATTTTACATAAACCGGACACTGCAAAAGACTACACGGTTCTTTTTCAACGGAATCTCCTCTGCCAAGCACTTTTAAAGGAGTTTGACATTTCCATTATAACGTTAAATGAGAATCCCGAGTTGGCAAAAACAAAAATTTGGAGAGCGGATTGGATTAAAACTTACGAACTAAGAGCCAAATCGAAACTAATGCAAGAGGTCCCAGGTGAAGCTAAAGTTTATGGTCAGAGGCACACTTATCTAACCCTACTTCCGGACCAACATGCAAGATCCCTATACATGCGCTTCAGGCTAAACATGATGGAAACAAAAGAGCGAGTGAGCAGTTGGGTGAAGTGTGCTGACACTGATCTAATGTGTAGATTCTGCAGTAAGAATAAGGAGACCTTAAAACACCTAATATTGTTTTGTCAAACTCTTCAACAACAAAGAGAAACCAACTTTGGAGCCCTGATTAACGAACACCATTGTATGACGGCGAACGACTGGTGGACAGCTCTATTTGAGGGGTCCAACAGAGCAGTCCTATTTGCATTAACAAACTTTCTGCACGTAATAAAGGTACGTCTGGACGACCAAAAAGTAAAACTGGGTGTAATCAAAGACATGAAATCTATACCAGTCGTCATCGGACCTACCTCTTAACACGCCATGATGGACGTACCAATAGAGATGTCAAGATGTCAATGGTGGAGGGAGGGATGGATGGAGGGAAACAAAAAAACAAAAAAAAAACTTTCATACGTGATGTATTCCTTTCTTGTTTTGTTTGTCTCTTTTTAAAGGTTGAATAAACCAATAAAAATACAAAAAAAAAAGAATTAAAAGATGTATTGGCGCAAGTAGTTAATCCTCCCGAAGATTGCAGTGAATACAACGACCTAACTATACAACTAGACCACCGGTTACAGGATCGCAAGGCCGACAGAACTAGATCAGAGCATAGACCAGTGTATGTCCGACCAAAGGAAGGTGTCCCATCGACAGGCCTCAGAAATACTCTCAGAGCCCATGCAATTGGGTGTTCTCAGGGGACCACTCACAAAGGCGGAGAGAGAACAGAGGCATCAGGAAAAACTTAGCTTATATTGCGGCCAATCTGGTCACTTCCACCAGAACTGCGCGATTAAACCCCCATGGAAGAAGATGGGAGTACTAGATAACACAGGGTAAGACACAGGTGCAGTCGCGGAAAACTCCAACGCCCCGCAGATGTAGAGGTCGGTCTGTCGAGCCAGGAACGGAGCACTCAGATCTCACATTTCAGTATTCCTGTGGCTTTGGTAGACCCTTTACAGCCCACCCGAATGCATGCTCTCAAGGCTTTCATAGACAGTGGGGTTATTACCTGGACATAAACACTGCAAAGACCTTCGGATTAGCATTCCACCGTAAGGACACCACAGAAAGCGTGACTGCTGTGGATGGCACACAACTCCTTTCGGGACCAGTAGTACAGTGTACTTCCACCATCATCTTAATCTGCCAAGATGGCCACAGAGAAAGTATTAGATTCAACCTTATCGCTGCACCCCAATTCCAGCTGATTCTTGGGATACCGTGGCTAGAGACGCACAACCCAAAGATAGATTGGCGAGCTTGAACCTTACTCTTTTCCACAGAATGCGCCTCTTGTTACGACATCAAAGGGATCAAAGGAAGCCCATTGTAGGCTTCACAGGAAAAGATAGCAGGTTTAGGCTTGGTGGACACTTTACCAGAGGAATACCAGGAGTTCCAGGATGTGTTTGCGAAGGAGCAAGCTAATACACTACCACCACATCGAGTTTACGACTGCCAGATGGACCTGCAACCAGGGGAACAAGTACCATGTAGCCGCATTTATGCATTAACCGAGGAAGAAAACACTCATCTACAGACCTACTTGGATCAATACCTGGCCAATGGCTTCATTAGATCATCTAAGTCACCAGCCGCCTCCCCACTCTTCTTCGTACCGAAGAAAGAGGGGAACTTAAGAACGTGTATTGATTACTGGGCTCTAAATCAAGTCACCATAAAAAATAAGTACCCGTTACCTCTGATACCAGTACTCATAGAACAGGTGAGACAAGCGAAGATTTTCACCAAGCTAGACTTACGCGGTGCATATCACCTGGTACGCATGAAGAAAGGGAACCAGTGGAAGACTGCGTTCCGTACCCGCTATGGCTTGTACGAATACCAGGTCATGCCCTTTGGGCTTTGCAACGCCCTGGCTGCGTTCTAGCATTTTATGAATGATGTGTTACTCGAACTCTTCGATGTCTTCGCAGTCGTCTACATCAATGACATTCTGATCTACTCCACCACTCCCCAAGAGCAGGTAACCCACGTGCGAGCTGTACTCCGCAAACTGCGTGAAAACCAACTGTACGCAAAGCTAGAAAAATGCTCCTTCCACGTCACCGAGGTGGAGTTTCTTGGATATGTACTGACACTGCAGGGGATTAAGATGGACAATAGAAAAGTGGAGGCAATCCTCACTTGGTCCTCACCCACATCTGTAAAGGGAGTAGAGAGTTTCCTAGGGTTTGCAAACTTTTATCGACGCTCACATACGGTACATCCAATAACGTCCTTGCTGCGCAAACACAGAAAGTTCGAATGGACACCAGCGTCGGAAGAAGCTATCCGAGCTCTCAAGAAAAAATTCCCCTCAGCCCCAATTCTGAAACACCCACAGCCCAATTTACCGTACATCGTGGAAATGGATGCTTCAAGCATTGCCATGGGGGCCGTATTGTCTCAACAAAATCCTGAAACCGGATGCCTTCACCCCATTTCCTTTTTGTCAAGGAAATTTTCCCCAGCAGAATTAAACTATGCAATTTCTGAGAAAGAACTCCTAGCAATCAAATGCGCACTGTGTGAATGGCGACATTACTTACTAGGAGCAAAACACACCATCACAATGATAACAGATCATCGTAACTTGCAATACTTACGCTCAGCAAGAGCTCAGCCTTCTAGGCAGCTTCATTGGGTCCTATCGTTAATGGAATACGACTTTGTAATCACCTACCACCCCAGAGTTAAGAACGGGAAAGCGGATCCATTATCCTGCATTGGCACAGGAGAGGAAGTCGACAATGCCACTAACCCGGTGGAGATCATACCCAGCCATAGAATTCTCTGCCTCTGCATCGGCCCATCTCCGTTAAATACTCTGTAGGAAGCAATAAAAGAAAATATGTCTGAAGAATACCTACTGGCTTGGGACACAAAGGGAGATCAGTTCACCATTCAAGACAAACTACTGTACTACCAAAAACGCCTCTACATTCCAACTAAGGATCTGTAACAAGCAATCATATCAGACAACCACAACTCGCTTTTAGGAGCCCATCCGGGTATAGCCAAAACCATGAAGAAAGTAAGCAAATCTTATTGGTGGCCAACTTGGCGAGAAGGTATTGCCACCTACATAGGCACCTCTGAGGTGTGTGCACAATACAAAACATCCAGGCAAATACCAGCCGGCCTCCTTCAGCCAATCACCATTCCGCCAGCGCCCTGGCACACAGTATCAATGGACTTTGTCACTGATCTACCTCCTAACTCAGGTTGTGTGTTAGCAGGCTTAATAATGGATTTCATGTGTTTGAAATTAATATGTATGAGTCAACTAGTATATGTGGACAAGTTGAAAATAACATCTTGATTTGGAATATTGCTCATCAAAACTGTACTTTTTTGGACAAATAGGAATTCAGGAACTGTAAATAAGTTTTCAGTGGGAATGTTACTGAAAAATAAAGGAATGACAATGAAAGGAAAAAAGGGGTTCCTGGCCACCTTGCAATTCTGATTTTTGGAAAAATAGATTCTCCACGCTCTTTGCGGATTTGACAAGTGCAGGTTTATTTCTCCATTGCTCACTTTTCTTAGAGAGGCACAGCTCCACCCTACTGATGAGGTTCAACCAGATTGAAACACGTGTCTGGGGTTGCTGTTGGTACTCTTGTTTAGAGGAGAATTGCCTAGCATTTTGGTGCTGGACTGCTCCAGGGCAGGACAAAGACTGATATGTTTTGGATATTTCTCCTCTTTGAAAGATAGTGAGCTAAAGACTCTGGGTAAGGCTCTTGTAACCCAGACTAATGTCTGGCATAGGGCCTCCCAGGACCCCCCTTGTTATTTCCATTAAGTGTGGACTCATAGTCCTAGTAGTGGTCAGCCGACACGTGTTTTGACCTCATGGGTCTTTATCAAGGCAGAAGTCATTTTAAAAATTACACACATATCAAGCAGTTTGTTTTGAAATTAGTGACATGTGTGCAAGGTGACAAGTAGTGCAGTGTGTGAGACTGTGGTTTTGTGCCCAATTGAATGCATACATTGTGTATACTATAGTTTCATCATATAAATTGCGAGTATTGAGTGCAAAGTGATATTATAGTACGTGTTTTATACATAGATTGTAATAATATATACATCGGACATTGCCAGCAGTGGAAAAAGAGAGGAAAATTGAGAGGGGGAAGGAAGGGAAGAACAGGTCCATGTTAGATTATTGAAGTAGGTAAATGCTGGTATGGTATCGCCCAGTATGTGTAGGAATCGTTTTACCTAGCGGTATGGTTGGGTCTGGCCCCGGGTGGGGTCCCGGATATAGTCTGTGCGGGTCCTGTGTGTGCACAGCATTGGTCTTCGTGGTCCTAATAGTGATTAATTGGCAGTATTACTGGATTTAGACTTCAACCATGGTGGATTAACACGTGATGAAGTGTACGTGAGGTGCTAGTGCCTATTATTAAAACCGAGCATATATAGGTAGCATTTCTGCTGTCTTCACATTGGTCTACTGTTAGCGATTGTGTACATGGTAAATTAATTTGGTAGTGTGGCCCTGGAAGTTGTGCCTGATATAATAAGTTCCAGGCCTCCATCAGGGATGGGTGCCTGTTGTTGTGCATGGGGGCATGTTCGGGACGTAGCAGCCCAGCTATCATTAGTGAGCATGGGTGCGGTGCGTGTATGTGTTAATGCATTAGTTACATTAGTTACAAAGTTGATTATCGGAAAAATATGTGTAGAGAAAAGAATCTCTCTGTTAAAGCCAAAAAGTCAGAATTAATTGAAAGGTTGTTAGAGAAACAAAGTCTGGAGAGTGGGTCTGAAATAGTAACCCTCGAGCAAATGTGGAAAATAATGAGGATGATAATGTGTCAATTATTATGGATGAGTTAGATGAGGCAGATGTGTCTCACAATATAGGTCCAATTGCTCCTCTCCTTGCTCAACAACGTCAACCTTTGTCCACTGGGACCCCATCAGGTTCTACACTCAGTCCTGATTTCATTGCTCTAGAAAAGATGAGGCTTGAAATGGAATTCAAACTTATTAATGCTCAAACTGAACAAAGGCATCAAGAACCTAAGCTCAGAGAAATGGAGATGAACCATGCCTTAGAAATGAAAAGTTGTCTATTGAAAATGCTTCTCTCCCAGAGTCTTCTAGGTCTTCCAGTCCTAAGAGACCCTGTATGCCTAAAGAAATTGTCGGTATGTATGAGGCTAAGCTTGATATGTTGGATTTGTTGGCAATGTTTGAGTATAATCATGGGATTCAAGACATTACAGGGAATCAGTTTCTTCCTTGGCTCTTGTTGTGATGGAGTTGGGGGAGGTGGATAGGATGGATTATGAGTGTGTGAAGCTAGCTTTGATTGCTAGATTTGGGAAGACCCCTACCCAGTACCTTAAGAGGTTTAGGACCCTCAAAAAGCATGATGGTACCCCTCGGGCTACCTGGGTATGTGAATGTTTGAAAAACTTAGATGGTTGGGTTAAGGGTTACAGAGTGAACACTTATGAAGGTATGAGAAACATTGTTATGTTGCAGTCAATTTATGATGCCTGCTCTCCTGAGCTCAGACAGCACTTGGCTGATTCTAAGGAGATAGATCCAAAGAAGTTAGCTAAAGCTGCTGACTTGTGGGTTTCTAAGAGGGCTACTCACAAGGATTCTGGCGGCAACTCAGAAGAAGGATGAGGGAAAGCAGCCAAAGAAAGATAACAAGGGTGATTTGTATACCTCCAATCCAAAAGAGGGCCCCAAACAAAGCCATAAGAGTAAGCCACAAAGGAAACTGAATCAAGCTAGTACACCAGCTGGACCCAAACCAGATGGAGGTCAGAACAAGCCCTCATTCATCAAAACATTCTGGAAATGTTATGTTTGTGGCCCAACTGACCATGTGAGAGGGGATCCTAGATGTAAGGGTAGACATTCAGGGGTCCACAATGTCTCATTAACCTTCTCCCCAGAGGAAGAATTACCTATGACAAGTGGAAACTTTCACCTACTGGCTGATGAACCCATGAGAGTCTCAGCTAGTGTTTCTTTAATGTCCCTGGGTTTGTGGGAATAAAAGAATTTAGATGTCTATAATTCCATCCCAGATAACACTAAAGTGTATTATAAAGATAGTGTTCTTGTGAATGACCAGGAGACCCCTGCCATCAGAGACACTGGAGCCAGCATAACTGTGGTTGATGAATCCTTTTTCAAGGTAGAGGATGTTTCTTTGGCACCCAAACACCTAACCAAGTTAGCTGGAGGCCCTATGCAAATGCTTCCCCAGTTACCAGCTCTCATCCAGTGCAATGACATGACTGTCAAGATACATGTTAGTGTGTAGAGTGAAGTGCCTGACAGAGTCCTGTTGGGTAATGACCTGAATATTCTTGGAGTTGTGTCCAGTACCCCCAGGCCTCCCAGTGAGAGAAGACAGGATCTCACTAGGCCTGCAAGGGAGAGGACCTTGAGAGGCTCTCCAGGGGAATTGATAGAGGAAACTATTGTCCCCAGTCCACAGGAATTGCTCACTGCTATTTCAGGAAAGATATAGGCAAAGGGGAAACCCAATACCTCCAAGAAGAAAGCAGATAGCACCCTTGTGCTGCTAACAAGAACATCCCCAAGATTGTCCAAAGTCACACCTGTGAATCCTACACCTGCTGAGGCTGAGTGTGAGGTACAACCCTGTGTGGTTGAGCCAGCTTCTAAAGAGTCAGATCTGGAAGTAGGCATTACTCTAGTTGGAGATCTGGATCCTGTTGACTATCCTGAGCTGCAGTCTTTACTGGCAGAAGGTGGACCCAACAGGGCAGACTTCAGCAAAGAGAGTGTCCTACTTCTGAAGGTCTTCGACAACAGGTAGCTTCTCAGCTTGATGGACAAGAAGCTGGTAAGCATAGGTTGCACTGGGAAGATGGCCTCTTCTACAGTGAACCGACTGAGTCTATCCCTGGGAACTGCAAAAGACTTGTAGTGCCCCTAGAAAACAGACTCCAGTTCCAGCAGTTGGCCTATGAGATACCTTTGGCTGGTCATTTGAGTTTCAAAAAGACCAAGGAAAGGCTCTCTTTATACTTCTACTGGCCAAAGATGGGTTCAGAAGTTGACAAATTCTTGTAGGAGCTGTCACACTTGCCAAACCTCTGGCAAGAGTGGAGCCAAGAATGTGGCACCCTTGGCGCCTCTCCCAGTGGTGGGAGTTCCTTTAAGAGGGTGGGCATTGACATTGTTGGTCCCCTTGACCCTCCCACGTCTTCAGAAAACAGGTTTATCCTGGTTGTAGTAGACCATGCTACTAGATATCCTGAGACAATACCTATGAGGACTGTTACGGCTCAGGCTGTGGCTAAGGCTCTACTTGGTATTTTTACCAGAGTAGGGTTTCCTAAGGAAGTGATATCCAACTGGCAATCCATTTTTATGTCTCACTACATGCAAGCCATGTGGAAAAACTGTGGTTTCACTTAAAAGTTCCCTACAGCCTACCATCCACAGACAAATGGACTGGTAGAGAGGATTAATTGTACTATGAAGAGCATGATAGGTGCTTTAGAAGAACCCCTTAAAAGAAAGTGGGACTTTCTATGCCATGCCTTCTCTTTGCTTATAGAGAAGTCCCTCAGGATGGAGTTGGGTACGGTCCCTTTTAACTTCTCTATGGCCATCCAGTCAGAGGTCCATTGGCCCTAATTAAGGAGGGGTTGGAGAGTGCTCCTTCCCCCAAACTAGTCAGACTGACTGACTATGTGATATGTCTCCGGAGGAAATGTCACTCACACATGATGGCAGAAGCTAGTGATAACTTGAAAGCAGGTCAGGCTCTGGTCAAACATTGGCATGACCAGAAGGCCAACATGGTTGAGTTTGCTCAAGACCAGCTTGTACTAGTTATGGAGCCAACAAAGCAGAGGGCTTTGCAGGACAAATGGATAGGAACCTTCAAGGTTGTGGGCAAACCTGGAGAGGTGAACTATCTGGTGGATTTAGGCAGACTTAAGGAGGCTCCCAGCGTCTTTCACACCAACCATTTGAAGGCATATGTCTCGAGACCAGAATGGGAGCTTTGCTTCTAGATTCAGCTCAAGGGGAGGAGGAGAGGGAACGTCTACCTGACCTACTCAGAGGCCAACCTTTAGATGAGAAGATAGAAGGAGTTAATTTCTCTTCTGATCTGACATCTGAACAACAGGATGAGTGCAAGTTTCTGTTAAATCAGTTTGCCTCCCTGTTTTCACTTTCACCAGGCTTGACCCCTTGGGGCCAGCATGAAATTCTAACTGGTGACTGTTTACCTGTGAAAAGCAGAGGTTACAGAATGTCAGACCATGTAAGAACCCACATAAAGGAATAGGTCAACAAGATGTTTGATCTCGGGGTGTAGAGCTATCTACAAGTTCATGGTCTAGTCCAGTTGTTCTAGTACCAAAGGCAGGATCCAATGAGTTGAGATTCTGTGTGGACTATAGAGCTCTACATGCAGTCACTAAGACTGATGCCCATCCTTTACCAAGGGCAGATGAACCGGTGGATAAACTTGGTGCAGCCAAGTACCTGTCATGATCTCTGCTTCCAAAAGGTCAGGGTTTTCCCAACTCCCTTGGAAGCAGATCCATAACCCAGGTTCCGAGTGCCAACCAGTCCCAATTGGGACCTTTTGGACCCAGTCCTGGCGCCAGTGGCACCAGGCTCATAAATATGCCCAGTCCCAGCGCTGGAAGCGCCGGGCTCATAATGCTTGGGTGGACTTACCTGCAGCAGACCATGCTGCTTACTTGCCTGCCAGTTGAGCCTCTGATACTCTTCTGTTTGGAACTACTTTTCCTGTTGGGTGGGGCAGGAGCCACTCCCTAGATTCAGAACACTGGAACTCTTCTGGAAAGCAGGAACTCTTTTCTTACCTAGGCGTGGCTGTGGAAGGAGACACCTAAGCACTACAGGAGGCTATTTAAACCACACCCGATGGATGAATCTTGCTTTGCGTTATTCTGCATCCTCTGCAGCAGAACGCTCATCGTGTCTTCTGCATCTGATCCTGGGCCTAAGGAAAAAGGCTTACCATCCTGAATCCAGTCTTCAGCAACACCTATAAAGACAAGAAAGAACAGGTTAGCATTACGGTCTTCAGTGACAGCTCTTCACTTACCTGGTCCATCGGCTGTCACCAACGCCTCGCGCTGCATTCCGGCATCTGAAAGACATAGGCTTACCTACTCTTCGTGCGCTCCGGAGGTCTTCACACTGCATTCCGGCATCTGAAAGACAAAAGCTTACCAACTCTTCGCACGCTCCGGAGGCCTTCGGCGCTGCATCCCGCATCTGAAAGAGAAAACAAGGTGCGTTTAAAGACATTGGGGAACTTTAATACTCACGTGCCATTACTCCTTTCCACATCTAACCAAGTGGGTATTCCGGCACCCTGCAGCCGCTCCGAACTTGTACCTGCAAAATAAAAAGACAGTTAGAGCGCATCGTGAAGCAGGCAACAAGCGCTTACTTACGTGCTTCCAGGCGCTTCTATTCATCACACGGGCTCCATCTTCAACTCACTTCAGCCCGTCATCCGCCATCGCCGGAACCCTGCAAAACAAGAAACATCATTACTAAAGACTTTAAAGACATTAGAATTACTCGAAACTTACCGTTCGTGCAGTAAACGACGGGCAGCAGTCCTCTGAAGTCAAGAGGCCTGCTCCCCTTATCCAGTGAAGAAACTGGTTACAGCACCCTGCCCCGAGGCAGATGGAGAGCACGGCGTTCACTTACCTAAGGTGAGAGCGTTAACCTTTGGGGTTCTACAGGAGAAGAGAAAGGGAAGAAGAGAGAGACATTCAATAACCCAGTTCCTTAATCCCATATTTTCTATCTGCAGACATCTTACCCTTCGAGTCAGACATACAGTGCACAGAGGTCCAGCCCAAAGAGCCAGCCGTGTGTTACACATCACCTTTGAAGATACGGTATACGCCCAGTCAAGACCGGCGCCTCTACGGGAATCAGGTGAGCGTTACAGAACGCAAAGCCTACCACAAAACTCCCGTCCAGGCGCTATGGAAACCTCGGATACCGACCAGCTAGCCCAGTTACTTGGGGAACTAAGGGCAGAAGTGCATGCAGCCCGTCAGGAAACGAACGCTCTAAGAAGGGAACTGATTATTTCCAAGGAGCGAACAGATGATCTCGCTAGACAATTGCTACAGTCACAAGCCGGACAGACCCCGTTACCCGCATCTGGGGGAAATCTTCCTTCTAAATCCTCTATGAATCCAGTGCAGATCAACCTACCTGGGAATGTACCTCTGGCTCCGCCCGAACGATTTTCTGGTGACCCAAAGAGGTTTGCAGTATTTATCAATTAGTGCCGGTTGCATTTCTTATGCCGGCCAGCAGCCTTTCCAACTGATCAAGCTAAAGTAGCTTTCGTGCTTTCGTACCTTAGTGGCAATGCGGCAGACTGGTCGATCCCTCTAGTAAATCAAGATGATCCGGTCCTCCATGATTTTCAAGCTTTTCAGCTCAGTATCGAAAAACTGTTCGCAAGACATTCACAGGGGCAGGCCTTGGACAATGAGCTTCTTTCGTTGCGACAAGGTAATCAAGACCTTTTGGCTTATATTGCATCTTTCAACAGACTGATAGTGGAAACTCAATGGCCTGAGGACAAAAGGATTACGCTGTTTTATAGAGGTCTACGTGGAGAGCTCAAAGATGTGTTAGCCCAAGTAGTGAATCCCCCACAAGATTGTTCGGACTATATAGACTTAGTCGTTCAAATAGATCACAGACTGCAGAACAGGAAGGCCGATCGTTCCAAGTTTGATGCTCGAGTATTTTCCAAACCGCCAACTCCTTCCAAAGGAGTAGACTCCGGGGAACCCATGCAAATAGGGGGTCTGAAAGGTCCTCTAACACAAAAGGAGCGGGAAAGGAGAAAACAGTTGCAATTATGCCTCTATTGCGGAAACTCAGGGCACTTTCTTCGAGACTGTCCGGTGAAACCTGCCAAGAAGGCAGTAGGAGCTGCAGTTACCAAAGTTACAAACTCTGAGCAGGGAAACGACCTCGCCCGACAAGAATAGAGGTCCTCTTGCCGAGCGTGAAAACCAGTTCCGTGACCTCGCATTTTGTGATACCTATGGTCCTCATTAGCCCTGATAATCCGGATCGATTACATGCAATTGAAGCTTACGTCGACAGCGGTGCCATCGGCAATTATGTGGATCATGAAATGGTTTTGAGGATGAATCTAACTCTTTGTCCCAAGGCTGTAAAGGACGTCATTACTACGGTGGATGGTACGGAGATAGCCTCCGGGCCAGTAACGCATACCACTCAAGAGGTGACGCTAGTAAGTCAAGATGGACACCATGAGAAGATCGTGTTCGATGTGATCAAGGCCTCTCAGTTTCAGATTATTCTAGGAATACCTTGGTTAGAGAAACACAATCCTCTGATCGATTGGCGAGCAAGAACGGTCCAGTTTCCAGAATGTGTCTCTACTTGTCACCCTCCACCTAGTGTTGCACTGGCAGCAATTTCTTCAGAGACTCCCCAGTTACCTCCCGAATACCTAGAATACCAAGATGTTTTCCGGAAGGATCAGGCTAACTCTCTACCTCCTCATAGGTCTTATGACTGCCAGATAGACCTGATACCTGGATCTACTCCTCCTTGTAGTAGAATTTATGCCCTCACCGAGCCTGAGAACCTTCACCTTCCACAATACCTGGATCAATACCTGGCAAATGGGTTTATTCGTCCTTCCAAGTCCCCTGCTTCTTCAGCTTTGTTCTTCGTTCCAAAAAAGGAAGGAGACCTTAGAACTTGTATAGATTATCGCTCCCTGAACCAGATCACCGTTAAGAATAGATATCCGTTACCTTTGATCCCTGAACTCCTGGACCAAGTCAGAAAAGCATGCATATATACAAAGCTGGATCTTAGAGGAGCTTACCACTTGGTACGAGTAAAAGAGGGCGATGAATGGAAGACGGCCTTCCGCACCAAGTATGGGCTATTTGAATATCAGGTCATGCCCTTCGGATTTTGCAATGCCCCGGCCGCCTTTCAATATTTTATGAACGATGTCCTCAGAGAGCTCATAGATGTGTGTGTTGTTGTTTACATTGACGACATCCTCGTTTATTCTTCATCGGAATCTGAACATCGGAAACACGTGAAAATGGTCCTCGAAAGATTGCGTCAACACAAACTTTTCGCTAAGTTGGAAAAATGTGTTTTCAACGTGACTGAAGTTGAATTCTTGGGATTCATATTATCACCTGGCGGAGTGCGTATGGATTCAAAGAAGGTCGATGCAGTTCTCAAATGGCCATCACCATCCTCCGTAAAAGGTGTGCAAAGCATGTTAGGCTTCGCTAACTTTTACCGCAGGTTTATCCCCGAATTCTCTCGAATAGTCCAGCCCATCACTGCCTTGTTAAAGAAAAACAAGCGTTTTGAATGGTCTACCGAGGCAGAACAAGCTTTCCAGGATTTGAAGACTAAATTTATCTCTGCACCAATCTTAAAACACCCTCGCCCCGAACTCCCCTACATCGTGGAAACTGATGCTTCAAGCCTTGCCATGGGGGCAGTTCTATCACAAAAGGACCCGGTAACCAATCAGTTGCATCCCGTGGCATTTTGGTCCCGCAAATTCTCGCCTCCTGAAATCAATTACACGATTACTGACAACGAACTTCTGGCTATCAAGTCTCCCTTTAAGGCTTGGCGGCATTATCTGCTGGGGGCCCGACACACCGTTACTGTGATTACGGATCACCGAAACCTGCAATATTTGAAAACCGCAAAAGCCCAATCCTCTAGACAACTCCGTTGGGCATTATTCTTTGCCGAGTTTGACTTCATAATTACCTATCGACCTGGTACAAAGAACGGTAAAGCTGATGCCCTTTCTCGGATGGGAGTGGAAGAACAGTTGATCAACCCTAAACCTGTACCAATCATTCCCGAACAAAGAATTCTGGGTGTAATCGCCACAGAATCCATAGAGGAAGTTAAGGATAAAGCCAGGCAACTTGTAACTCCAGCAGACATACAGAATTGGCATCTGCAGGGAAAGGACTTTGCAGTAAAGGACAACTTATTGTATTTCCAAGAACGATTATACCTACCCAGCACAGATTTACAGAAAAAAGTAATCTCTTGTTATCACGATTCTTTAATGGAAGGACATCCCGGTATGGCCAAGACCTCAGAAAAGATCAAGCGCTACTTCTGGTGGCCGTCTTGGAAAAAAGATATCAGAGACTTTATAATGTCCTGTGGAGTATGCGCCCAAAACAAGAGTCAAAAGGAAAGACCAGCAGGCCTCTTACGCCCTATTGAGATCCCACCTCGCCCTTGGCATACGCTTTCTATGGACTTCATCACCGATCTACCTCCATGCTCCGGATACAATACGATTCTAGTAATCGTGGACTTATTCTCCAAGATGGCGCATTTCATTCCGCTCAAAGGCTTGCCAACAGCAGCAACTCTGGCCTGAGAATTTCTCGAAAACATCGTCCGACTGCACGGTTTTCCTTCGGTTCTAATTTCGGATCGAGGTAGTCAATTTATTTCTCATTTTTGGCGAAGTTGCTGTCGGTCGGCTCAAATTGATGTGAGACTATCGACCAGTCACCACCCTCAGACCGACGGACAAACCGAGAGGACCAATCAAACTCTGGAACAGTATTTACGCTGCATGCTGCAACAAACTGAAAAAACTTGGAAAGACATCCTTTGGATAGCCGAATATGCCTACAATAACTCTGTCCATTCGGGAACTGGGAAAACCCCGTTTTTTCTTTTGTACGGCAGTCACCCTCGAACCTCGGAGTTGGATACCCTCCAAGATCTTGAAACACCAGCAGTAGACTACCTGCATTCTACAATCACCCAAGCCTTTAAGGAAGCTGTTTCTCACCTTCAAAGGGCTAAAGAACAATACAAGAAAGGAGCAGATCAACATCGGAAGGAAGCCCCTCAATATCAAGTAGGGGATCAAGTCTGGTTATCCACCAAATATCTACCTCTAAAAGGGCCCCGCACATTCAACCCAAGATACCTTGGTCCCTATTCCATCACTACCATAGTAAACCCAGTAGCGGTCAAGTTGGACTTGCCCCCGCACATGAAGATACATCCGGTCTTCCACGTCTCTCTATTAAAACCCGTGCAACCTCAAGCCCGACTAACTAAATCTCCAAAACCTATCCTAGTTGATGGAGAACTCGAGTTTGAAGTCAAAAGCATTCTGGACTCCAAGATCTCCAAATCTAAACTTTTTTACCTAATTGACTGGAAAGGCTACGGCCCCCAAGAGAGATCCTGGGAACCTGCTGAATATGTCCACGCTCCTCGCCTAATCAAAAGATTTCACCGAACATTTCCTGACAAGCCAAAACCCCCGGAGAAGCCCGGTTTGGGAGGGGCCTTGAGGGGGGGTACTGTCATGATCTCTGCTTCCAAAAGGTCAGGGTTTTCCCAACTCCCTTGGAAGCAGATCCATAACCCAGGTTCCGAGTGCCAACCAGTCCCAATTGGGACCTTTTGGACCCAGTCCTGGCGCCAGTGGCACCAGGCTCATAAATATGCCCAGTCCCAGCGCTGGAAGCGCCGGGCTCATAATGCTTGGGTGGACTTACCTGCAGCAGACCATGCTGCTTACTTGCCTGCCAGTTGAGCCTCTGATCCTCTTCTGTTTGGAACTACTTTTCCTGTTGGGTGGGGCAGGAGCCACTCCCTAGATTCAGAGCACTGGAACTCTTCTGGAAAGCAGGAACTCTTTTCTTACCTAGGCGTGGCTGTGGAAGGAGACACCTAAGCACTACAGGAGGCTATTTAAACCACACCCGATGGATGAATCTTGCTTTGCGTTATTCTGCATCCTCTGCAGCAGAACGCTCATCGTGTCTTCTGCATCTGATCCTGGGCCTAAGGAAAAAGGCTTACCATCCTGAATCCAGTCTTCAGCAACACCTATAAAGACAAGAAAGAACAGGTTAGCATTACGGTCTTCAGTGACAGCTCTTCACTTACCTGGTCCATCGGCTGTCACCAACGCCTCGCGCTGCATTCCGGCATCTGAAAGACATAGGCTTACCTACTCTTCGTGCGCTCCGGAGGTCTTCACACTGCATTCCGGCATCTGAAAGACAAAAGCTTACCAACTCTTCGCACGCTCCGGAGGCCTTCGGCGCTGCATCCCGCATCTGAAAGACAAAACAAGGTGCGTTTAAAGACATTGGGGAACTTTAATACTCACGTGCCATTACTCCTTTTCACATCTAACCAAGTGGGTATTCCGGCACCCTGCAGCCGCTCCGAACTTGTACCTGCAAAATAAAAAGACAGTTAGAGCGCATCGTGAAGCAGGCAACAAGCGCTTACTTACGTGCTTCCAGGCGCTTCTATTCATCACACGGGCTCCATCTTCAACTCACTTCAGCCCGTCATCCGCCATCGCCGGAATCCTGCAAAACAAGAAACATCATTACTAAAGACTTTAAAGACATTAGAATTACTCGAAACTTACCGTTCGTGCAGTAAACGACGGACAGCAGTCCTCTGAAGTCAAGAGGCCTGCTCCCCTTATCCAGTGAAGAAACTGGTTACAGCACCCTGCCCCAAGGCAGATGGAGAGCACGGCGTTCACTTACCTAAGGTGAGAGCGTTAACCTTTGGGGTTCTACAGGAGAAGAGAAAGGGAAGAAGAGAGAGACATTCAATAACCCAGTTCCTTAATCCCATATTTTCTATCTGCAGACATCTTACCCTTCGAGTCAGACATACAGTGCACAGAGGTCCAGCCCAAAGAGCCAGTGTTGTGTTACACATCACCTTTGAAGATACGGTATACACCCAGTCAAGACCGGTGCCTCTACGGGAATCAGGTGAGCGTTACAGTACCTCAGTACATTTGATCTGACGTCAGGCTATTGGTAAATAGCCCTGACAGACCATGCCAAGGAGAACTGCATTTTCAACCCCAGCAGGCCTCTACCAGGTTAAGGTTATGCCTTTTGGATTAAAGAATGCACCTGCTACATTCCAAAGGATGGTCAATCAAGTTCTGAATGGGATGGAGGACTTCTGCATGGCATACTTGGATGACATTGCAGTGTTCAGCCCTACTTGGAAAGAACATGTTGATCACTTAGGATATGTTTTGCAGGCCCTTGAGAAGGCCCATCTGATCATAACGGCAAGCAAATGTCAAATTGGTCAGCGCAAAGTGGTCTACCTTGGTCGTGAGGTAGGAGGAGGTGAAATAAGGCCATTGCCTAGCAAAGTACAAGCTGGACAAAACTGGGCCACCCCTTCTACTCAAACCCAAGAGAGAGCCTTATTAGGTCTCATTGGGTACTACAGGAATTTCATAGAGAACTATGGGTCCATAGCTTCTCCTCCCTTGAATGTGCTCTCCTCTCCAAAATTCCCTAAAAAGGTTAGATGGAATGAGGAGTGCACTCAAGCCTTTGAAAACTTGAAGAAAACCCTTTGTCAAGCTCCAGTCCTAAGAGCTCCTGGTTATCACCAACCCTTCATTGTGCAGAGAGATGCATCCAATACAGGTATAGGTGCAGTCCTTAGTCAACTGGATGAGAAAGGTAGGGAGCACCCCATACATACAGTGTGAATGCTTGGCAATTGTGTGCTCTCTGAAGAAGTTTAGACCATACTTGTATGGATCTACTTTTGAGATTCCAACAGACCACCCACCCTTGAGATGGTTAATGCAAATGAAAGGGGAGAACCCAAAACTACTAAGTTGGTCAATATTCCTGAAAGGGTTTGATTTCACCACTGAGCACAGGTCAGGATTTCACCACCAAAAAGCTGATGGTCTCTCTAGGATGTTTATAACCGACTAGAGTGAAGAGATTCATCCAGGAGTGGATTCAATCCTCCTGTCCCTTAGTCTTGGGGTGGGGGGGCAAGTGTTAGGGAGAATTTCCCTTACCTACTGAGTCACTCAGCAGGTTTGCTGGATTTCCAGGATTTTTATTTTACCTGGTAAGAGTGTGAACCTTTTTTCCCATTTTTGCATGTGTTTTGCTGTGTGTTTTACATTTTTGTGTTCTTAAACTGTGGAGTCTCCCCTACTTCATAGGCATCATCTTTTTACTGTGTGTCACACAGCACCTTTAGTGCAGTGACACAGGGTTGTCATTTTCAGGCTTCCCACTTTAAACTCCATTTTTTGGGACTGACTACTGTCTCCCAGAAAATGTAAAGTTGCCATTGACTTTAGTAGTCTTTTTAAATTCACTGACCCAGTACAAACGATCTTCCATAGAATACTGGAAAGGGTTAATAGTTGTCCCTTTTTGTCTCTTTCTCATGGAACATTATTTCTTTCCCCTTTCTTAAAGATTTGGCTGGTGGCAGTGGTATCTACCATTTTGTTCCTACCGCGGACTATGAAAATAGGCTTGGTACTGTTTTAGGCTATGTTAGTAGCTTTCAAACTTGAATCCGCTGGACTCCTTTTATTTGGTTCTGGCTGGGGTTATTCGCCATTTCTTTTTGTAAAGGTCTTTCTCGTGTTTTACTCTGCGCGCCAAACCAGGTTTGGTTCCTTTGTGCACCTTCATTTGGTGGGCTTCTGCACAGAAGCCCTCCTTAGGCGCTTCAGTGTCTGGGTGGACAGGATGTAAGGGAGAGGTTTTAAGCCCCCTGACCCAAGTCACACTCTTGATTGATTGGCTAGGTGACTGTCCTGCCAGGACAGCCACCCTGCTGTGTGATTGACAGCCAGGCTGTGTGAATGGGGGAAAACTGCATAAAAAGCAGGTCTCTGGGACTAGGAAGGCCGAGTCACCACTGGATCAAGAGAACCGAAGAGAAGCTGAAGGAAGAGGACTACTGCAACTACGGAACCTCCTGGTGAAACCCTACTGCGGGTCTGAATCTCCTAAACTTCGACGACAGAGAAGATCTCTAAGGAATCTTCTTCCCTTGATATGATATGATATGATATGATATGGCATTTGTAACGCGCCTATACACAAGTGTTTCAAGGCGCGACGAGGCAGGGAGGGGGGAACAAGGGGAAGACAGACAACTATCCTACTAGGCCAGGTGTCATTCAGACCGCGCAAGTGCAGGGGTAGGGGGAAGGGAAAAAGTGCAAGGGGAAGGGGGAGGGGGGGAGTGCAGTACAAATAAGTAGAATATAAATAAAATAATAAATAAATAGGGCCAGCTGGTGGCAAGTGCAAGGTAAGTGCAGACAAGTGCTGGGGGGGGGGCTGTAGGGATACAGAGACAGTCCCGCAGTGCAGGGGTTGCCAGGGAGGCAGTGCAAGTGAAGAGTGACTGGGCCCAGGACCGAGGTGGGTGAGAGTGGCCCAGTTGCAGAATCCGTGCAGTTTAGGTGAAGAATTTAGCAGGGGAGAGGGAGAGAGAAAGCAGAAGTGAAGAGGAAGGTTTTGAGGTGCTTCCGGAACCGGAGATGGTTCTCCTCAAGTTTCAGGGAGGCAGGAAGGCTGTTCCAGAGGGAGGCCCCTGCCGCGGAGAGAGATCTACCCCCAGCTCGTTGCTTCGAGAAGCGGCTGACCCTGAGGGAGTTGGAGACGGATGAGCGTAGGGCTCGGGAAGGAAGATATTTAGGAAGAGAGAGTTGAAGGTATTTAGGCCTCAGGCCCCAGAAGGCCTTGTGGACAATGCAGAGGGTTTTGAACTTAATCCTCGCAGCCACTGGGAGCCAGTGTAGAGATTTCAGTCCTGGAGAGATACGGTCCCTGGGCTTGAGGCCAAGGACAAGTCTTGCAGTTCTGTTCTGGATGAGTTGCAGAGGGCGGAGAGTGGAGGCAGGCAGATTAAGATAGAGGCTGTTACAGTAGTCCAGCTTCGAGAGAACCAGGGCTCGGGAGACAGTGAGCTTCTGGGGGAAGGAGAGGAAGGGAAGAATACCTCTGAGGAGGTGCAGCTGGTAATGTGACTTCTTAGAGATGTCAGATATATGAGGAGAGAAGGAGAGTGTGGAGTCGAAGATGACCCCGAGGTTTTTTGCCTTGCAGGTAGGAGCAGGAAGAGGGCCAAGAGAGGCCGTCCAGAGAGCTGCAGGGAAGAAGGGAGTGGGTGTGCCGATGAGTAGGATCTCAGTCTTACTAGCATTAAGGCAGAGGTCATTGGCAGCACACCATTCCTGGATAGCAGACAGACAGTCAGAGATGAGGGAGGGAGAGGAGGAGGCCGAGGGTAGCCTGAAAATGAGCTGGGTATTGTCCGCATAGCACTGAAAGTTGGGGCAGAGGGCGGCGATGCGGTGGGCAAGGAGTGCCAGATACTGGTTGAACAGCCAGGGAGAGAGATTAGATCCCTGGGGAACGCCACAGGTGGAGAAAAAGATGTCAGAGAGGAAGGACCCAAGTTGGACCTGGGAGGGTCAATTGGAAAGGAAAGAGGTCAGCCACGCCAGAGCCTGACCAGTGATACCCAGGTTATCACGGAGACGGTTGAGCAGGATGGCATGGTTGACAGTGTCAAAGGCAGAAGAGAGATCGAGCAGAATGAGAACACACAGAGTGTTGGAGTCGAGGTTCAAGAGCAGGTCCTCACGGATGTTCAGGAGAGCAGTTTCCGTGCTTCTGGCCGCTCTGAAGCCAGATTGATGGTCATGGAGACTATCAACAGCTTCAGCATGGAGGTTAAGCTGGGAGATGGCCAGTTTCTCCAGGAGCTTGCCCAGGAAGGGAGTGATGGAGATTGGGCGATAGTTAGCCGGACAGGAGGGGTCGGCAGAGGGTTTCTTAAGGAGAGGGTGCACAAGGGAGTGCTTGAGGGGGGATGGGAAGACTCCAGAGGCAAAGGAGTGGTTGCAAAAGTCAGCCAGGGCAGGAGCCAGGGAGTCGATGTGGTCCTTGATAGTTTTGGAGGAACAGGGGTGAATCTGTTTAGACGAGACTTTCATAGATTGGACTTGTCTGGAAACCTCTTCAGCAGAAAAAAGGGGAAAGGCAGAGAAGGAGGGAGGAGGGGTGGCTGCAGAAGGGCCAGAGGAAGAGCAGGGAAGAGAGGGGGGGAGGTGATAGGAGGAGAGTGAGGACAGGATGTCCTGAATTTTAGAGATGAAGTGGGAGGCCAGTGCAGTGCAGAGGGCCTGGGAGGGGACAGGAGAGGTAGAGACTGCAGCAGGGTTGGCAAGCTCCTTGCAGATTTTAAAGAGTTCAGCCGAGTTGTTAGATGCTGCAGAGATGCGGGCTTGGATAAGGGCTCTCTTCTTGGTGAGAACAGAGAGACGGTATTGCCTTTGGAGCAGGCGGCAGGCCAGTTTGTCAGAGGATGAACATGAAGTACGCCATTTCCTCTCTGCCACCCTGCACTTGCGTTTTAGGGTGACGAGATCCGAATCATACCAGGAGTTACATTTGGCTTTGGGCTTCAGGCGGATTTTCATGACAGGGGCAAGGATATCAAGAGTATCAGATATAGCAGAGTGGAGCAAGGAGAGGGCTGTGTCAGGGTGGGAGTCAGCCGAAGGGGGAGGGGGGCGAGAAGGTGGCAGCGAAAGCCGCAACTGACACGCGCTTCATGGGTCGGATGAACGAGAAGGTGGGTGGCAATGATGAGGGTGGCTTTGCCTGTGGGGTAGGGAGAGTGAGGTGGGAGGATAGGAGAAAGTGATCACTCCAGGAGAGAGGAGTGGAGAGAGGGACAGAGAGGGGAAGGTCAGAAGAGATCAGAGCATCAAGAGTGTGCCGTGCAGAATGAGTAGGCCCAGACGGGAGAATAGAGAGTGAGAGAGAGTCGCAGAGGTCACAAAAGAGTCCAGTGGGGGGACAGGCGGCATCTAGGTGGATGTTGAAGTCCCCAAGAAAGAGGAGTTGAGCGGTAGAGGACAGGAGTGAGGAGGAGAGGTCAGCCCACTCAGAGAGGAAGGAGGAAATTTGACCAGGTGGCCGTAAGATAGTAGCCACGGTAAGGGAATGGCTAGGAGAGAGAGAGAGTCGGCAGACAAGACATTCAAAAGAGGAGTAGGTCTGCGTAGGAGTGACAGTGGCAGGAATCCACTCAGGGAAGATAAGGGCAACACCCCCCCCTGCACGGTTGGTCCTGGGCACAGAGAGGATCTTGTAACCTTCAGGTAGGAGTGTGTCAAAGCTCGTGACAGAGCTGGCTGTGAACCATGTCTCAGTGAGACCGAGGACGTCAAGGTCCAGTTCCTCAAGAAGGTGACAGATATCGGAGGAATGCTTGATGGCAGAGCGAGAGTTAAGAGTGGCAAAGTGGAGAAGGTTGCCATCCTTGAAGGACTTCCGGGGAGGGGTACAGATCAGAGGTACGCCCTGCGGAGGTGTAGAGGAAGGAGGTGAAGAGGGAGTGCGAGAGGGGGCAGGGAGGGAGGGTAGAGGCAAGGTAGCCGAAGACAGGGGGGGGACAGCAGGGGAGGAAAGGAAGTTGATGAGGCGAGGGAAGCGTCTATCAAAGAGGTGAAGGTTGGCCTGAGGGCCTTGGACCAAGACGGTCTCATTAGCGTAGACATTAATGATGGCCTTAGAGGAGCGGAAGGGGGCCAAGAGGACATCCCAACGGGTGCCACCATTAATGGGAGAAGAGGAAAAAGGAGAGAGCACAGAGACCATATGAAGGGTCCATAGGTCAGGTGAAGGCACGAAAAAGAGGATGTCAGTGAGAGTTTCCTTAGAGCAGGCACTAGTGTAGGTGTCAGCGATAGAGAGGCCTGGGTTGGAGACCAGGATGTCCTTTTTAAACTTTTTCCTACCAGATTTAGTGAGGAGAGCAGGATAGTCAATAGAGAAGCAGTTAGAGAAGATAGGCGAGATAGAGAGCACCATGGAGTGGGACCAACCAGTTCACCAAACACCAAGCAAGGCCTCCCTCCCCTGGTCAAATTTGCTGTGCACCGCTGCACTGTACCGGATAGCTAGGATGTCCGGACCCTGTTTGGGTTTTAAGGAGCGCACCTTTTATTCATTGCTTTGCTCTGCTGCTGGTTTCTTCCCTGGGAAGTGCATGACCCTCGAGTCTTCCTCCTTCTTGTCAGTCTGACAGTCGCTTCAGGAACCATGAGCCTGCAGGACCTGCCAAGAACTTCTGCCTCAGTTACAGCATTCTTCTTCTACTAAGGTACTGTTCAAATCCGGTCGTTTGTTCCGTCCGACCGTGGTGAAAGTTTGAAATCTTTCGCTAATCCAAGGGCTTGTGTCTCTACTCTTTCAAATAACTTTTCATTCGACCAACTTCGCTTCAAACTCTTGGCAAAGACGTAACCGCGAACTACTCTGAACTGTGTGAACCTTTGCAAAGACTCTGACCCATTAACACTGTCCCATGCCTATTGATTTGAATCCTAGTTGTAGAAAGCCTTTTCTAGATTGCCCTGCCTACTTACTTGTTGGTGCGGCTTGATTTCGAATAACCTTGTCTTTCCCATCCTTTTTAAATTGCTGGAGTGCCATTTTGCTCACACTTCATTTTGAGCTTAACTTGTCCAGAATTCATTGGGAGGTGTGCATTGTATTAAGATTGTGATTTTCTGCTGCTTTATATTAGTGAACTTTTTTATAACTGATGGTGTAAATAAATGTATATTCTTTTACTCAGAAACCTTGAGTTAGTGTTTGTTTGAACCATAGCAATGGCTGTCCTTTGTGTAACTTCTGATACTGCTCCTTTACTCTAGCAGATAAGTCTGGCTGCTCAGCCATCACTACCACTTTACTGTGTAGTACAGGCTTGTACCAAAGGTGAATTTGCACTTGCACTTTTATTCTTAATTGTGTGGGGTGTTCCCAAAGGGTACTGCATATGATTCTGCCTAACAGAATGCTAGCCCGTTTCTTTGAAGTTGTGAGGCTAGCGGCTCTATGCATAATTTTGGTATCTTGGCATAAGGCCTGCTGGTGTTCAGAGGGTGAAGCCGCTGTGTTACGTGGTGGTGGCCAGAGCAATTTGGCGTGATAATGTCAGGCGGGCTGAACCGTGCTTTGAGCGGTTTTCGGGTCGGTCTAAGTCCGAGTGGCGGGTGAAAATAAAATGGGAGTTTCCTGCACTACCCTCCGTACCCGAGTGCATGATGATCATGTTGGTTGGGTGAGGGGCGTGGTAGTGACTCTGTTTGTTCAGAGTTGTGAGGCATGCACCTCTATGCATAAACCATGGTTTGTTGGCATAAAGCCTGCTGGTTGTGAGAAAGGGTGAAACTGCGGTGTTACGTTGGCAGTGGCCAAGGAAGTTGGCTGTTTCTGTTAAGCGGACTGAACTGTGCTGTGAGCGGTTTCCGAGTCGGTCTTAATCCGAGTGCCTAGTGCCGTGTGAATGCTGCCAGGTGCTCGCCTGGCAGGGCATCAGTAGCTGTGCTTGTCTTACCTTGTATAAAGGAGCGCTGGAGCAGTTGCTTCTTCTGTGTATGCCGGTCGCTGCGAGAGACAACGCCAGTCCCTAATATGCAAGCGTAGCGGGTGATGCGCACATGCGCATGAAGGAGGTGTCCTCACACAATCACACAAGAAGGTGTGGGTTTCATCTCAACAAAAACCTGTGACCTTGCAGCAACACCTATAGCAGCACTAAATAGCTAGACACTAGCGCAGGAGTGTTCTAACTCTAGGGCCCAGTCTCTTTTTCTGACAATGAAAGGACTTTCTGAATTCAAATTGTTTTCAGCTACAATACAGCATAGATTTTTCAGCGAGGCAGACGTTATTACTCCAGAGTGTGGGCAAAAGATGCAGTTTCGACCCAAAATATAAATGTTTATGGATGGATGTAGAGGTGATCTAATTACAGGAGTTCCCTAAGGGTCCTGGTCTATGGAAATCCCAAAGGTTATTGAGTGTTATATTCTCATAAATAACTTTTAATATTTATAATTGTTCGAACCTGTGTCACGCAACAATGTCTTGCTTCCAAGACAAACCGGTTGTCCCTGAGCTATCCATCCTGCCCTCAGAACAGAAGGATTATAAATTCCAATACTATGGAACCTAAAGGCTCTTTCTTACGCCAACATTTCTCAACGGAAAATACAAGAGGCAAAGAGGGAGAAAAATAATATATCATTTGGACTCCTCTTTGGTGTAGTAAGTGGTTTTGCTATAAAATTCTGGAGTGCCCAGAAAACAACCATAAGTGGTAATAATGCTGGTCTACATTGTGCAAAACGTATTGTATTTTTTGTTTTAGTAAAGGTTGTCCATAAACATGAATCTTGCTAAGCAGAGCACTGTACAATAAAGAAAGGTAATGAAGTACAAAAAGATACACTACACATTTCTTCCCAAAAAAGTACTAAGGTGGAAATAAAAATCAGTTTCTGAGACAGATACGCAAGTTACTTGGAAAGGAGAATTGGCTGATTCGGTACAATAAAGAGATCTATTATCTAGTTTTCTGCTTCTTGAGTCTTCTTTGATGTCTGAAATACCATTCTTACCAAGAATAGAGGGCCAGTCTTGAATCACTACCTCTTCAGTCCCATGTGCACACCGAGAAAATTATTTTTTCAATTAAATGAATTTTTAGTTAGCATCCAAAATCCATGATTCAATCATATCCAGGCCTCCCTTCAGATTAGTAACCTCCTCAGCAGCAGAGATCTTCAAATACAACTGGGTATCATGTGCATGTTGGTCAATGCCCACTGCATGCCCAGCTACCAGACGCAGCAGAGGATCCATGTACTCATTAAATAAAATAGGCAAAGAGAAGGACCCTTAAGCTGCATAATTTGTGCAGCCAATGTTGAGGAGTGGAAATATCCCATCTGAGCAGTTTGGCCTCTATCAGAGAGAAGAGATTTAAACCAACTCAGCATTCAACCTCCCAACCCAAATTGAGCACATAGGATAGCTAGCATAGCCTCATTGTGCACTAGGTCAAGGAACACAGATAGGTCGAATAGCACGAGTAAGCAGGCACCACCAATAAATTGGAAGATGTCATCTACGACCTGAAGCATGGGGGTTTCTGTGCTATGTTGAGGGAGGAAATCCAACTGATAAGGACCGAACAATTGAACGTGATCACTATGAGCCTGTAGTTGAATCGAAACTGCATTCTATAAGATTTCACTTGCAAATGGAAGACAGGTGATTGACCTATAATTACTCTGAAAAGTGGGATCCAGTGACGCTTTTTTCAACGAGAAATAAGACCCACTTTTAGTTGCTCTGCAAAAAGCCTGTGGCCGAGGGAAAGATTTTAAACATGTAATATATGATACAGAGTTTCCGTTGGGATATCTTTTAAAAAGTAAGATGTGATAGCGTCAATACAATAAGAGGTTGAGTGAAAATCTGACCTTGAAACTAGAGTAAAATAATATTATGATTGGATATGCCTGGGTGAGAACACAAAAGACCAAGCTAATTATTTTTGCATTGAAAATGTCTTTCTGTATCAAATCAATGTTTCTGAAAAGAAATGAGCTAATAGATACCAATTTAAGATGCAAAATCTCAGCATCTTAACAGTGGATTCAAGGTTGTCGCATTACCTCAGAATATTTAGCTAAAACAATAAGAAATACATTTTTGTGTCTACTTTGTTGGGGGAATTGGGACATCAGCACTCATGTATATTGTTACTATGCAATCTTCCTACTGTTGTTTCTGGCAACAGGAAGTCTGACCTTAAGCAAGTTGTCTTCTTTGCTTTTTGTTTCTTGCTCCAAGTAGATTGCCCTCAAATCTATTTAGAACAGGAATTAATACATATGCCTTGATCAGCATGTTCTCCAATTCTGTTTGCTCACAAATAGGCTCAGTACGGCTTTTTTACACTCTCCTGTGCATTACTAGGTACAGCGGATGGATCATTTTCAATATAAGGCATAAACACTCTGTAATTCACTCTCACTATACATTGGTCAATAATTGCTATTCACCTTTTCAATGCGGGCTACTTCTTTAAGAATGGCTTGTGTTAGCCTTACGTTATCATTTTGCCAGATATACAGACATAATAGGGAAGGGGGACTTAATGTAATAGCATATGAAATGTGCTTCTGTCACAATCCTTCATACAGAGCATGGGTAGGTGCAAAGTCTGGTAATCCAAGCAGTCTTTTCATAACATTATTTCCTATTTTGTGTTCCCTAAACACATCTGCAAATCCCCAGAGATCAGTAACCCATGAATTAATGTAAAAACAATAACAATTTCCAACCCTTTGTTCATTGACGCAAACGGTGACAGAGTCAGTTTATTTCTTTACAGCTTCAGAGAACTTAGAGAATATCCCCATCCCAAAACCTAAGGCACCAACATGCCAATGAACCAACTTTTTACAGGGTATTAGACAATGTAAATCTCTTAATGTCTTTTTTCAATCACAGGTTATGTACGTAGTCTGGTCTAGCCTGGAAGTTTGGTTTAGACATATTGGCGGTAGTCATAGATCCAGATTTTAGAGCAGGCGTAAAGGGGTTGGTCCAGAACCATGGGGAAAACCCGTTTGAAATAAAACATGGAGATAAGATAGATAGAGGATTCTTGAAAAAGCAGTGTTCCAACAGTGTGAGGAAGTCATCCAAGTTGAAGAGACTGAAAGAGGGTATCAAGGCTTTGGAGAAGTATATAAAACCGTAGACATCCAAAATCTCTGGGATGATGAGAACACCCTTCTCCCAGATTTAGCATTCGCCCAGCGAAACGATCCCATGCTCGCTGAAAGGCAGACTTTTCTTCTTCCTAAAGCAAGGATCGTTATATAGAGGAGACACCACTGTCAATGGTCTGGTACATACCCAGTTGGTGATACCTAGGAGTCACAAGACAATTGTACTGGAGCTTGCCCACTCCCATCTTCCCAGTGGACATCTAGGGCAGGCCAAGATCCCCTTCTCCTGAATTGGGATGGATAGTGTGGGTCCTCTGGAAACCTCCAAGCTGGGAAATAAATGCATCCTAATGATAATGGACTATTCCACTTGATACCCAGAGGCGTCCCTGATGAGAAACAGTTAGACTCAACAGATTTTAAAACATCTAATACCCTTCTTTTCCCAAGTGGGTTTTCCCAAAGAGATCCTGACCGATCAAGGATCCAACTCCATGAGCAAGTTAATAGGAGAAGTAAAAGAGTTGTTGCACATTACCACACTAAGAACCTCTGTTTACCATCTTCAGACTGACGGATTAGTGGAAAGATTTACTAAAACCCTGAAAATGATATTGAAGAAATTAGTAGATGAAGGTGCAAAAGATTGGGACAGAATTATACCCTGGGCCCTGTTCGCCATGAGGAAAACCCTGCAAGCATCTACAGGGTTCTCCCCCTTTGAATTATTCTATTGGAGAGAACCCCAAGATGTCTTCTATATGCTTAAAGAGACCTGGGAGGAAAGGGAAGAAGCCACTGTACCTCTATCCCAAACAGCCACTCGTTTAAAAGAACATATGTATTTGGTTAGAACCCTAGTGCAAGCCCATCAAAAGCAAGCATATGATAAAAAGGTAAAGCTCTGTTCGTTCTCTGTAGGGCCGTAGGTATTAGTTCTGCTACCCACTTCAGAGAATAAACTCATCCTGAAGTGGCACGGTCCGTATGAAATCTGAGAACGTACAAGCACCTGCACATATAAAATGGCACAGCCGGATAAAAAGAAGAAGACCCAGTTATACCACATTAACCTCCTGAAGGAGTGGAAGGTGAACCCAACAACTACCTCCTCCAGAGGAAAAAGATGATAGTGATCTTATTGCCCAAGATATACCTGAATAAAGACAGGGCGATCTAATGGATCTGATAGAATCCTTCCCGGAAGTACTTAGCAAAAAACAGGTAGAGTCCAGGACACATACCATTACATTGATCGTTGGGTGGTGGGGGTGCACTCACTTCATTTGTTTTTAGCTATGTTATAGGTTTGGTTATATAAGTTTGGATCACTCACTTCTAGGTGCTCCCTGTTTGTGCTGTGCTACCAGACCCAGAAAAAGGTTGAAGAGGTGAGGTCAAACAATGAGGGACAAACAGGGGCACACTTGTAAACAATACAATTGTAAACCATCAATATTTTAGAGTCATTAAATTTCAAGTGTTCCCACTGTACTTTGAATATAGCTATATATACAATTTTAATTTCCACCAAAAATATATATGTTTCTGTGCAGTTTCAATTCACATCATATAATAAAATTCACATATAATTCACATATGTTTCACAGTATCTGTACCCATATGATACATATTCAATTTCCATATGCATCATAATTGCAGATCTTTAGCCGCTTTTTTCAGTTTTTTTTTAGGGAAATGTATCCACATATCTTGATAGGTGTCTGAGATAGATGGCACTCAGAACTGTTCTCTGAGTTGTGTCTCCTATCCTTAAACTATGCATTTCGGGCTTTCATAGCCCTTCTTCAGGTTTAGATATAAGCACCTTTAGTGCTTTTTCTAAGAAAAAATAATAAAGAAAAGTTACTTTTACATATTTTGGTGGGATTACTGGGGCTTAAAGAATGATCAAAATGGTAACTGTTGCCAGTGATATGATTTTCTATAAAGAAAGCTCTAGGGCACTAACCTACAAATTAGTATGGAACCAGGTGTTGTGGCAAATCTTAATATTCAAGGAAATGGCATAGCTGTTGAAAAAATTACATTGCATTATTGTGATACCACGCTAAACACTGGTGGGTCTCCAGAGGGACAACACTGCTGTTTTAAAGTGCTGGCTCCCTCTGTGAGACCCAAATACTTTGCTTTAAGTTACATGTTCAATATACTGTTCAACACTCACTCACCTAATAGATTTCCTGGTATGCGTGATATGAGTTGTTTCATGAACTGATTCAATCAGTTGTACTTTGCTTAATCACTGTAAGAATAATACCTGCGATGTATGTTAGTCACTGGTAGACTCTGATACTCTTGTATTTTGTATTCATGGTTTATAAAACATGCTGTTACTTGTAATCTCAGAGTACCTTTAGCTACGGGATGTATGTCCCGTTCCTTGGCTGCTTTGTAGTGTTCTCATGGAGACAGCGTCTCCTGCAGCAATGTACGTAGATTAGGTGAATCTTTGTGTGAAGCATAATCCGTTCAGCATGGATTTCCTACATATAAATAGGAAGTTCTCAGTGATGCTAGGGCTTCGGTCGTTTTGCTAATTAGATCTATTCATTGTATTGTGCTTTACATTACCTTCGATTTTCTTGAGCACTGAGAGCTCCGTCTCGCATATCCGCGAGTTGGCCTTCCTCGCACAAAGAATCGGGTCGTTGCTAAGCAACCCCATTGTTTGCATGCTCTTATAGAATGATTCAAGCTTAACTACGTGCGTCGCTGCAGGCACCATCTTGGGTGTATTTCACTTATCACAGAGGAACAGAAGTCATGACAGCTTCTGTATCTTTGTAGTATGGCGAACTGATTAGATGTTTAACAATTAAATAACTAGATGTTCTTGGATATGAGAATCTATCTTGTAATACTAAGGTAACTACAGAAAAGCACCACTCTAATCCGAAGTAGGGAAAAAAAATAAGCCTGGTAGTTAGTGTCAGAGTTCATGCAACTATCCATAACAGGAGAATTATTCCTATTTAGTACAGATGACTAGTCATATCTCAGGTGAGTAAGGACATGAGTCTCTTGACATACATAATTAAATCAAGCATTTTCAGTATAACATGTCTGTTCGGATGGCAAAAAACATGATGTACAAACTTAAATCAAGAATTTTCAGTATAACATGTCTGTTCAGATGGCAAAAGACATTGTGTATAACAAGTGGATGTGTGCATCAATAGAATCCTATGTCCCTTATGCGGATGGTATATGTAATTAACCTTGATTATATTTTTACAGCAATTGCAGTTATTGCATGGGATGGTCTGACCAAATGTTTTCTTTTTCGATGTTTTATGGCTGAAGTCTGATTTGATAAAATGGTCCCAAAGGGATTTACTCTTACTGTAGGCGAATAGAGGTGGAGTTGGAAATAGACTTGCTAGTGTAGGATCCAATGCCAACATTTTCCAATTTTTCTTCACTATTTTCTTCACTCTACTGCTTTGTTGGGAGGAGGTTGTAATGTATACCAAATAATTTTTGCTGCTTTTTTCTTTGTTTCATGGCCTCAGTTCTTGGTATATTCTTTACTGTGGTGGCATGTTGTGACACTAAGTCCTTGTCATATTCTCTCTTCAGAAATGTGTTACTGAGCTTGATGGCTTTAATCTCGTATTCATCTTCTGATATAATTTTCCTGTATCTCAGGAACTGACTGAGTGGTATACTCTCCATGGTTTTCTTAGGGTGAAAAGTTGATGCCAAGAGCAAACTGTTCCTGTAGGTAGGTTTTAGTAAAAATTGCTGTTTCCAATTTATTGGATTTGAAATAGACCGAAACGTCCAGGAATTCTATCGATGTCTTGCTCCATTTCTGTTTGAATTTGATTCTAGGTGCGAGTCCATCAATACATTGGAAACATTCTCCAAGTCCTTCTTCAGTGCCTTGCCAGACTCTGAATAGGTCATCAATATACCTTACAAGACACTTCAGTTTATTTTCCCATCTTGGATTTCTGATCATCTGAATTTCCTCTAAGTATGCCATGCAGACATTTGCATAACTTGGGGCCGTCACTGCCCCCATTGAGGTTCCAGATATTTATTTTTTTAAAATTTGATTTTATTAAGTTTCGTCAAACAAGATAAACAAGTTACACGTGTGATTGAGACACATTAATATGAGTTTGCATGTTATGTATACTTATAACAATCAACTGGGTGTAAGGTTTCAGATATTTGAATGAAGTAGCGATCTTCAAACACAAAGAAGTTTTTTTTCAGTACAATACTCAAAAGTTTTTAGGATCAGTAATCTATCAGTAATCTATCGCCTTTAACTGCTTCCTCAGTTACATCAAAACCCCTAGAGGGGAAAATAGTCAATTTTAAGCCCTATCGACTCCATGCGTCCCGGAGAAAAATAGTTATCATAGAAGTAGAAGCTATGCTACAGGCTCATTTCATAGAACCCTCCTCTAGTCCCTGGTCTTCCCCAATCATTCTAGTCACCAAGCCAGACCAATCCTGGCGGTTCTGTATTGACTTCTGCCAAGTAAATACCATCTCGGTCTTTGATGCCTTTCCCATGCCATGAATCGATGATCTGATTGACAGGCTGGGTAGAGATTCCTTCTTATCTACATTGGATTTAAAAAAAGGTTACTGGCAGGTGCCATTGCATAGACCTGACAAAGAAAAAAATGCTTTCTCTACCCCCTTGGATTGTTCCAATTTAAAATTATACCATTTGGCCTCCATGGGCTTCCAGCGACCTTTCAAAGATTCATGGATACTATACACAAACCATATTTCCATTTTTGCAGAGCCTATATCGACGATATTGTCATATATAGCCAGACCTGGGAAGAACATCTTTCACATCTCTATACAATCAGGAGGGTCCTCCGACAGGCAGGAATTACAGCCAGTCCATAATAATGCTGACTCGCCCAGTCAGCAGTAAAATATCTAGGATTTAACGTGGGTAATGGTCCAACCACAGAATGAAAAAGTAAAAGCAGTCTTGGATGCTCCAACTCCAAAAACCTAGAGAAATCTCACAGCTTTTTTAGGCCTCTTCGGGTATTATCGAAAATTCATCCTGAAATTTTCAGATAAGACGGCCCGATTAACTGACAAACTTAAGAATGTGGAACCGCTAAAGGTCTGTTGGACTGATGATGATGACATTTGTTATACCAACTTAAAACAGGCTCTGTGACAAGCTCCTACCTTAAAAGTAGCTAATTTCTCCCAAAAATGTATCCTACAAACTGACGACTCCATGGCAGGTTTAGGAGCTGTGCTATCCCAAGTTAGCGATGGCTTTGAACATCCCATCCTATTTGCCAGTAGGAAATAATTCCAAAGAGAAAAACATTATGCTTTCCTAGAACTGGAGACCCTTGCTATCAAATGGGCCATTATACATCTTTGCTACTATTTATAAGGTAGGAAATTCAGATTGATAACTGACTCCGCTAGTCTGGATCAGTCAGAGAAAAGACTCAAATCCTATGATTATGTGATGGTTCCTAGGCCTTCAACCTTACTGTTTTACCGTAGAACATCGGAAAGGAAAATGTGGATTTCCTTTCACGATTCCCCTGTGTAACAGAAATGGTCACATCGTGTAGGCAAAGGGTATGTGAGAAACCAAAGGGTGTCTCACCAACTGGTCATTTGGGATCTGTCATCCAGGTGGCCGGGGCACGGCCATCGCCCTTTGATCCAGACCTCAGGGGTAGACAAGTGCGGGAGGATCACCTGGATGGGGGGTCCTTGGGGAGTGGGAGTGGGACACCCAGAGGAGAGACACAGTATCCCTATACCCATTTCCCTGTAGAACCCCCTCATTCCATATACTATATAGGAACCTTATCCCCCCACTTTCCTACACACACTCTGCTGCATGGACAAAGAGCTTCAGAGAAAGACAGATTCACACACAACCAGTCCGTTTGACATGTTCCAATATCATGGTCAGACAGATTCAGGCACTTAATCTTGATGACTCACACCTGAATCCTGTTTCTTTTCCCCACTGGGATAAAAGGCAGAGCATGAGAGCACTGAAAGGAAAGGTAAGAAAGGTGAGCTGAACCAGCAAAGCAGCAGGAGAACTGAACCTGTGAAATTGAAGCGACTATGGAAGCAGGGCAGAAGGGGTCAAGAGGCGAAAGAAGGGCTGTGGTCCGACCAGCTGCAGAGTGGAGTGAAGGTCACACAGACTTTACAAAGGAAACCTACCTCCTAGTGCACAAGGTGAAGGCGTGCCCTCCTTTGGGTGAATGACAGAGTTTGGAGGGGGAGAGCCATGCTGTGCCGATGCCCTTGGCTTCAAGCAAACGCTGGACGTATGGTATCGAGCGCTACCAGTGTGTGAACTATGAAACCAGCTGGAGTTATCGAGTGAAAGATAGCAAAGCATTTGATGCGGCTTGCAGGGTTTCATGAAACCACAAGCGAAAGTACATTGTAACCAGAACAATGAATGCAGAAGCTGCGTGTGTCATAGGAAACTGCGAGGGAAGCCTGAAACATTGCGAATGTGTTTAAGACTGAAATATGCTGAGTATTACCTTCTTGAAAGGATCCTCATCCAAAGTGGAACTGTTACATTGAAAGTAAGATCATTGGAAAGACTGTGAATACCAGAAGTCCTACGAAGAGCCCAAAGAAAGTAAAAGAAAGTCAAAGTGGTCATACAAATGTGCAAGCAAAATCCTCATACAATCGAAAGTCTTTGACACGTGGGAAACTAAGTGAAGAATTGTAAAGTAAAGCTAAATGAACTATGTTGTAACGGCAAGTTTGAACCCGACGTAGGGATTCTAAGAAAGCTAAGGGGTGTGAATCCCGATTTGTGATAAAGTTGCAAAGGCGAGTATGAACCCGACAGAGGGATGCCAAGAGAGAGTTAAGGGAAGCGAATCCCGCATTGTGATAAAGTGACTGAACAGTGGTGTAAAAACAAAGGTGAACGCAACGAAGAAGGAGAATCTCACATTGTGAAAGCTTGGGAAAGTCTTGTGACTCCATGCAAAATACATTGATTCGAGGGATCCTGCCTCTTCTGAAGAAACTGCTTCCTGATGCGTATAGACTCAAGGGGTGCTCATGCCACTGTTTTGCCTTGTCACGTGATACAACGTGGTGAAGAGAGTACACTAGTTCAGCAGTCCTGAACTATCAAAACCCTTTCAGACATTTCAGTTTATGCTATACCGTTTTGTTATACATATCTTTGTCCCACACACTTTTGTTATATAGAGTCAGGATTTGGCAATAGGTTTTTTAGTATAGGTGATTTTGTTTTGACGCGACACCACTAGGACAGCGGTTTCTTTATTTTGATGGTTGTAGCTTGCTCCTCTCTCAGATTTAGGCTTTGATTAAGCATTGTTCTCACCCTTATACTGTTTAACAAACACCCTTGGATTATACTCCTTATGTCTGTCGTGCTTCTGATAACCATGCCTTCCTTACAATACCTACATAAAACTCCTGACCTCATATATGTTATTTTTTGTAACCAATGCAATATCCTCATTCTCATGGGGAAAATATAGGCACACACCATCTTGTTTACAGGCTAAAATGTGTATTCATCACCCGTTTATTTTTCGCTGCTTTTTTTGCAGAAATAGTTTTGCCGAAATAAATATAAAAAAATATGGTGGGGGCATATAAGGGGTTGGGTGGGGTGGTGTATAGGGATTAAATAATAGGGGAGGATTTGGTGTGACCCCTCCATACCCCGCAAATAAAAAAATGTGATTACTTTTTTCGGCAAAATATTTTCGGCAAAAAAAGGCACAAATATAAAACTGGGGATGAATGAACATAGAATCGGTTTACAGTATAAGGTACATTTCAATTTGCACAATAAATCTTATTCTAGTTAATTAACAGGAAAATATAGACTCAATATGAATGCATGTTGACCTGATATTGTGCCATGGGTAAAACAGAAAGGTGTAGTAAGAGTGTGTAATACAGGATTATTAGAAATACCCGAGCGTACACAATAGTAGTAGTAGAGAGAGGCAGACTTGTAAAATCTTTGGACTGAAGTGCTAAAGGATTTGCTCTATTATCCGCTAAGCAAGTTATGCATACAATGAATACTAACATGTTTTACATCCCTTATAAGTTTGGAAATGTAAATACTGTTTTTAAAATTATAACTCAATATTATAGATTATACCATATATTGAAGAAAACTGTATACCCTGTATAAACTATCCACTTCGACACCTGTCAGACACAGAAGAACATGTAAACAGTATCTTTTGATTTCATTTATAAACATGGAGTATGTAATTGTAATAAGTGTGTGGAAATGTTATATAACTAAATATAAACATCGTATATTGTAAAAGAAATGGCAAGCGCTCTCGAAAGGTTAGAGTCATATTTCCCAAAAGAAGATATAACTGAAGAAGAACCTAGCATTGGTAAATTATTTTATGTGTTTTACAAAATAATACAATTCCCTTACACATAGACAAATTATTCACTGAAAAAACATTGTTAAAGGGACGTTATGGTTAAGTTGCATTAATAAAAACCTATGAAATTCAGTGAAAAAACATTGTTAAATGGACGTTATGGTTACAAGTAAAACTGAAAAACCTCAGAAATTCGCCAGTTATGGTAAACTAAGCAACCTTAACTCGAGCCACCGCCGTGCACTGCTAAGACTAACACCCAAGGACATCAAAGATGACATCACTGATGACATTGCATATCTGGGCCATTTGTTTTTGTTTACTGACAGGATTAGGCTAGTTTTCTGTTTTTAATGACAATAAGAATTTCCAAAATGTAGAAGGTGCTATATATCTACACATTAACTTCTTGATATGTTCTTAAAGTACTTTCCTTTGAGTTTAATCTGAGCTCAAATTACACATACATGTGGAAATCATTACAACTGAAACACACAATTAATTTGTGTATATGATGATTAACTTTAATGTTATTGCCATTTTCTGGTGCTGTTGTTTCTTTCTTTCTTACTTTAGTTTCCCTGTATGTGCCTCTTATTTGTATGCATTGTGTGTTGTTATATATATTTTTTCTACTAACACAAGTGTGTGGTAAGTTTTCAATTGTTACCTATTCATAACATTTTTAATATTACAAACATGTTTGGAAATATTGTACTTCCATGGTGCATGCTGCAGCCATTGCCTATGTGTGTGTATGATTACGTTCATGTTTTGTTTAGATGAGTACATTCTTGAATACATTAAGTAGTTCACGATAGGTCTCCCGATCATCCCTAGCTTCTTGTTACCAACAATATTAAGATAACCCCTTATAGGGAATTTTCATCAAAATTAATTGTATATGTGATGTCGTCAATGACATTTGTGATGTCATCTTTGATGCCCTGGGTGTTAGTCCTAGCAGTGCACGGTGGTTTCATTAGTTTGACAAGTGCAATGTTGTGTTTTTTAAAATGTTTTTACCGCAATAACCGCAGACAACGGCAGCAGTCCATGAATCCAACATGGTGGGCGTTTCCAAAAATCTGATGCAACTCACACTTATCACCATACAATCAGCAGACGCGTCCTATATCTGGGGACATCACGCCACCCTCTGGGCCAAACGGAGGCCTGTCCATGGACCGAACAAGGAACTGAGTCTGCGGACTGAACCCAGATATCACTAATTTGTTTTGACCTACTTTTTGGCCATTTAAAAAAAAACTACTGGACCAATTTACACAAGCGCGCTTTTGGGACCAAGCCGCTTCTCCGGCCACAGATTTGGTGAAAATCCATCCAGCGGTTTGTGCTGTAGGCGTGAGCAACATTTTTTCTCCATTGAGTCTATGGGAAAAAACACACATTTTGGAACCCCCATATAACTTTGCCCCGCTGCACGAAACGTTTTGAGAGGATTTGTCTCAGGTGGAAGGAGGGCAATGTTATAAGACACCCAAAAAGTGTGCTTCCTATCAATTGAGCAACTTAACTGCAACTACAGGGCCGCTACTGCTGGCCCTGTAATTACACTCAATGTATTACATATGTCTCATACTTCACAATCTACAACAACAAGGCAATCATGAAGAAAAAAAGAAGACAACTTTCAAAGTATTTGGAGAAATTTGAAAATCGGATGAACAGATTATGTGTAGGTATGAATCAAATTAAAAATCAAAGTGCAGGACTGTGTAGATATGTCAAAAATCATGTGATTCAAAATATTGTCCAACCCGTGCATGTGACCCTTCCCCATCAATCACCCAAATCATTTTAAGAGGAAATTATAGATCAACATATTGACTAGATCTCTATCCCTAATTCTCCTAATCATGCAAATTTACCAGCCCAAAATTCACATATTTTCATTTTCCATAGTGATTCTCCCTTCCTATCATACTGTATTATAATTTGAATGTAATGTAAATATGTGTAATTTTCTTTTTTAAAACCACATTTGATGTTCCTGTGTGTGGTGCTGGAAAGGCATTGGAGGGACAGGGCCTCCATGTCATTGTCCTGTACTTCCTTATCATGTGTGTTCTATGTTGTTCTCTGCACAGAAGGCCATGTGGGACACCTGGAAGTGCAGCCCTTCCTCTTTTTGGGTGTGGCCCACAGAGCAGGGTATGGGCTGGTGGCAGCTCCATGCTGAATTTTACAGGTGCTCTAAGTATCCTTCATTTTGGGATACCCATGCCCTGCCATAGGAATCAGTGGATTCCTGATAGGATACAAGATAGCCTCTTGGTTCCTATTGTTTGTTTTCCCAAAGTCCCGGGAAGCCCTGACTCTGTTCCTTCCCTGTTTGTTTTCCCAAAGTCCCGAGAAGCCTTGTCTCTGTTCCTTCCCCTGACTGGCTGCTGGGTGGAAGAACCATATATGGCATTGTGAGGAATTCCAGGCCAGACTGGCTGGAGCCTTCGTTGTGACTGTATGTTGTGGGTACACCCTTGGGGTGGGACCTAGGTGAATGAAGTGTGTGACCAATATGCATTCCGTGTTACGGGTGTCTGGTATCAGTGTGTGTGACACAAAGAATAAGACAACCCTGATTGAAACTGACATGAATGCAGTGCGGTGTGCTGAAAGGCTGGAAGTGAATGGCCTGAATGCACTGTGAGCCTGATTGCCTGCCTGCCTGCCTGCATGAATGCCCTTCTGAATGATTGTCTGACTTAGCTTGGCTCAGCAGTGTGAATGACAGACAGAACTGTATATCTGGAGACCTCTCACTTACCAGAATTGTTCAGAAGCTGAAGTTGAAACTTGAAGCTGCTTATCCTTGACACCCAGATGGAAGAAGAAGTATTGCTGCTGTTTTCCTTCGACCCGATCCGAAGGCTGTCGAGTCTGTTGAGGACTGATCTGTAAAGAGGACCTGGCTACGAAACCTCTCTCCGAGTTACGAGGGAACATCGTGCAGAAGCTGATCTTCATCGAGGCACCCTGGAAGCCAATGCGAAAAGACTGTTGACCGAAGACGGGGTCCAGTGAGAAATCTGAAGTAATGCACCCGGACAACGAGGCCGTCAAAGTCCCTTGCCCTCGACCGGGGTTCGGAGGATTTCTGTAACCTCTGGAAGCCATTTGAGTTGTGTTGCCCAGGAGCGGGGACAGCTTGACGCTGTGCTGCTTGACGACCAGAGCTGTGCCGTTCCACCTTTTGCCTAAGAACATTTAAACAAAGGGCTCCCTTGCCATCACCGTCGACCGATTTGTCCCGCTGGAGAAAGTCGAGGTTGTCGACGACTGAGGAGAATCCGCCAGTGGATTTCCCACCACCCAAAGTCCACAAAGATGCAGATGAACGAAAGTCCAGCCATGGTCGAGTCCCGATTGCCGACGCCGTCATCTTTGCAGCACCAAACTCTTTTCATCGAGGACTCTCAACGCCAGAGTTCACATTTCTTCGAGGACTCTCAACGCCCTGTGGCTCCTGCTTTAAAGGGAGTCCACCCTCGAGGGATCTGTTGACGAACCTTCGAAGAAACTCTTCTAAGCTCACGTACATTGGGGTAGTAGAACATTTTAGCAGGAAACAAGACTATTTTAAACATATATGGACTGGACTAGTTGATACACTTTATTTACAGGTTGGCCATTTGGGGGGAACCTCACACAGATCTGTGTCATGGTAGTAGGACAAAGTATTTTATCATTATTTAACCTAACTTGTCTTCCTTCCCATGTCTGATGTTGGGTCACATTACTATTTCATTGTATGCCATTGAAACTGTCAGCAGTTGGAGCATTTTAAAGGAGTTAAGAGTGAACTGTGGTACCACATAGACATTGTACATATTTACCATATCAGATTTGCCACAGCACAAAGTGTGTCATTGATTGCGTATATATATTGAACCTCATTTATATAAAGAACTGTGTTATCACATAAAATAGTGTGTGGACATTCCTTTGTGGGGGCTTAGGGACTACACTGTACATAAGAACTAGCCCGCATCACTCACTGACAGCTTACACCTCGATTGCTCGGCCATAGCTACACTATAGAGAATCTTGGCTGGGGTACTCTTTGCTTCTGCCATATAGAGGGCAGGAGTACAGATACCCCCCTCCAGTCTTTACAGTGTTCATAACATCGTATTACAGTGATGTCACGCAGTGTGCTGATGTTGGTGAACAGACTGCCATGTCTGCGGCAACAATGCTGCACTTAAATTAGTTTTGCGAACATTGGAGAATGTTGCTGTTGTCGTGGAGCACCAGAACTACATCACCAGGCTGAGCAGAGGTTGGCGAACAACAATTGTGTCCTCAACGTCATGACGCACTTTTAATTAGCTTGTGAATGTTGAAAAGTGGTTGCCATAGTGGGTGGTGATGTGGTCACACACATCATGATGCGACTGCACCCGTGCAGTGTGATGACGTGTCTGCGGTCAACACCTGCTACCACCAAATGGCATTAGTCATGGCCACACCCCACCACTACTAACTCGAGGCCCTGGAGAAGAGAACAGGGGCACTGGAGCAGATGAGATGCAGGAGGAAGAGGAGAGAGATGATGTAGTGAAAGAGGTACCTTCTACATCTGGTGGTCAGAGAAAACCCCTGGTGTGGCATTTTGTTATGTTGGTGTCGTGCCGAAGGCTCAGGCTGCCCATATGTGATGCAACAAGTGTGGTGTTACTCTCAGTCATGGCAAGAAGGGGCAGTACTCCTTCAGCACCACCTTCATGTCTTGCTACACCCATACTTTCCACCTGACTGATGTAGAAGCACCTATTCTACTGTGCCAGCACCTTCCACTCATGTCCATACTCCTTCTACCTCAGTTGGGCAGAGGATTCCTCCTGCTGCATCACAGGCTATACAAGAGGCAGTTGATCTCTACTTTCAGAGGATAACTGTCCTATGTATATACTGCAATGCACTCATCTGCCGGGGGCAAATTCCACAGCACCTTTGAGGCCACCATGAAGGCGCATGAAAAGAATTGCCCCTTCCCCTAGGTACATCACCAGTGCACAACATTTTCCCTTCTCCACCCATCCATCCTTTAGCGTGGTGCCTCTCCCCTCCTCATCTTCCCTCCCTTGAGCCCTGCCTCCATCTACAAAAAACAAAAAGGCAACCCCCGCCAAACAGTAGGTTCCATGGGTAACCACCTTTCAAAGTTCAAAAATAGAATTTAAAAAAACATGTACAGTAGATTAATATGGAGTCCGCCTACTTTATGTTGATGCATAAAACAGGTGGACTTCATAAGAATCTCCAGAATCTCCAGAATTTCCATCGGCATGAAAATCCATGCTAGTGCAAATACTGGTGCATTTGTATAGCACAGAGGAAAAAACGTGACAGAAATTAAATTCTGTTCCACCCCTCTTCTATGCCATACAAACAACAGAAAGAGAGTGTGGCATGAATAGAAGGCATTGCTCAGGGCTTTTACACCTTCCATTCACATGACATCGCTGAAGTACATGAACTCCCTTTTTGTGTATTTCCACCCTTGATGTCCACAGACGCACAACATTGTAAGTGGACTATATGATATAAAAACATGGAGTGGAAGATTGAAGCTGTATGAACTTGACTTATTCTTTTTTGTTCTTTTAACAGTGTGACCTTTACATGTACACATGCAATGTGTGCTCATACACTTTATCATTACAAACTCCTCTTCTTCCAATTTAATTAATTTCACAAAGAAATGTTCAATGCATTATGAATATTGGAAAGAACATGCAAATTTCCAGCATTTGTCAGATGTATGCCATGTTTTCTAAAACATCTTTACTGCATCCTGTTGTATACTATCTTTTAAAAAAAAAAATGACATTCCAGAATCACGATTAATATGTCTGTGTAAACCAGTCTCAGATAGCACAATGCCATACATTCTGAGATCCATAATCCCTGTCCAACTAATTGTCCTGTAACCGTTATTCATTTAGTAGGAAAACACATAAACCACTGTCACCCCAAAAAATCTTTCACTAAAATTCCAACAAATAATATTACTGGATTAATTCCAAAGGTTGTCTTCATCAATCCAAAATGCACCAGTAATTAGTCAGAACCTATTGGTATAACCAACGACAACAATATGTACTTTGACTACTATGAATACTATACCCACACTCTATGCAGTCATGCCTCAAACAATCAACTCACTCGCCATTGCCTCAACAATTTGTACTGTACCTTCCACTACTACTATTCTCACACTCCAAATGTGCTACACTGCCTTTAGGCAGTGGTCACATAGTTAAAACTACATCCATATTAAAGTCAAAGTAAGCGTACTATTGTCAGCATAGCCAGTGGCCAGATTGTTCGAGTCATCGAACCCCAAGTAAGCATACTATTATGGCCTGACCAGTGGCCAGATTGTTTGGGGTCATTTAACAAAATGACCTGCCTTCTGTCAAAACTATAGCAGACCCTCATATTACACTGCATTAGACAACCTTGCTTTTCACTTCCCTTCAGCTACAACTGGTTTTCTGTGCTGCATCTATCACAAAAGTTAATTTGTGCTTTTAAAAGTCGTTCTGCTTTCATATTCACTGCTACATGTGCTACGTCTTATACCACTGCACACTTCCATAATTAAAAATATGTCAATTAGCAAGCTAGAGTATACAAAATAATGACATATTTTTAAAAAATCACCAAACTTCTGCCAAAACTATAGCACACCTTCAAATTACAATATATTTTACAATCTTCCCTTTAACTTCCCTTCAACTATAAGTGGTGTTCTGTGCTGCAAAACATGCTTCACTGCTGCACCCATCCCAACAGTTCATGAATACTTCAGATTGTATAGTGAATACCATGTTCTACTAATTACAGCATTGCACAATTTTCCAACAATGTTTCTTTTACATTTCCAGAAAAAAAGATTACCAGAGAAACCTTCTCAAGAAAGCATGATAGATTCAAGAACTACTCCTTGTATTGAACTGAGAAAGAGATAGCTATATAACACATGAAAACAAGCCAGTGCCTATTTATGCCCACAAATATTACATGAACATGTTGTGACTCATCAAACAAAAAGGATAGGCCTTTAACAAGCATTTGAAGAAATATAACTAACAATTTTGAATTCATCTGGTAAAAACCCTGCAACCAATGGACAATCATTCTCAACCAATCCCCACCCACATCGACGTGTAACATTAGTTCGAAGTTGGAAAAGTTTAACAAAATGAAAATGTTAAATATACAAAAATTGTTTTTTCCAACTCATCTTGGATTTGCTCCCCATGCTTCAATGATTACAATATGCTAATACAACAACAGTGTATGTAGAAAACATTAAGTAAAATAAGGAGTAAATATATGTATACAAAATAAGGTATGTATATCTTGTATAGCATGTGCTACACAAACTATATTTTATTTTCTTTACGGACAAAGAAACACAGATGTCCCCTTGTTCTCATGTCCACTACTTCCCAAAATCAAACAATTCCTTGTTTGTCTCATGTACTGAGGCTACTACTAAAACTATACCCACACTCCAAAACTCCCATTGTGACTGTGTCATGACCAGAGGTCACGTTCTTCAAACTATACAACTACTAAATGCAACCTAAGCACACTATTCTGGTTTTGGCCAGAAGCAACATTGTTGCAGACATTAAACACAAAGAAAACATATTGTTGTGGCCAAGGCCATATATATAAATATATATTACACAGACAGCGGTAGCGGACGTGTAGTTATGGTTAAATTATTAAACCCATAGGAAGACCACTTTTTCGACAGCTTATAACTTCGCTCCTCGTGGACGAATCTTCACCAAACTTTGCTAAAAAAAGTATATTTGGCCCGCTGATAAATAATGGAAAGTTGGGTGAGATTTCGTGGAGGGGGGGAAGTTATAGGGGTCCCAACATTTTTTTTCCATAGACTGAATGGGGAAAAACTTTGCGCACGGCTACAGGCCGAACGGATGGATGGATTTTAACCAAATTTGCAGCAGGAGTGGTGGCTTGGTTCAGAAAGCGTGCTTTTGAGTGTTTTGGTGGAAATCTGACCAGTACTTTTATTGCAAAGAACTGAAATGTACGTCTCAAAACAGATCAATATCTGGCGCCGCTCCGTGGACCCATTTCCCTGTTTGCTCCGCTGACAAAAGTCTCATTGGCTTGCAGTATACTGTGATGTTGGTGAACATTGGACGCGGCCGGTGGTTGGCTGGAGGAACACGCGTTGTGCGTCAACATTTTTGGGAAATGCCGCCATGGTGTATCGGAGTATGGTGTTGTGGTGTGTGTGTCAAGCCCCTAAGACATTTTGTGTGAATGGCTGGGGCTCTTGTATGTAACATTGTGCTCACTAAAATGTGTCTTATCTGGCTCCGCTCCGGCATCCCATTTCCCTGTTTGTTGCACGGTCAAAAGTTTGATTGCACTGCAGTGTGCTTTGACGTGACCTGCCTCATACATTTTTGATAACGCTGGCATGTTGTATCCAAGGACAATGCAGTGATGAAAGGGTCTAGAAAACATACTTTACGGCATCCGGTGGTGGGAAGAAGGGATGGAAAGGATGGGGGAGTGAGAAGTGGTTCATCTGATATTTCTCATTAGAAGAAGACAGTGGTGTGCCAGCGGTATCCGTGCCTACTACACCAATTCACGGTTACCTCAACAGAAAACAACTTTGTGTGGTGATTGCAGTCAGCCTTCGTTATGGCATGACAGCTCCAGCAGCAAACTCTTTCTGTGATGAGTGGTAGAAGGCTGAATTGAAGAACGGGAGTGCTTTCCATATGACATGAACATTTAAACATAGTGTGTACTATGGTGTGTTGTATGTGGCAAGTCTGTTGCCCCTTCAATGCATGGCTGGAGCCCTTGCACAGAAAAGTATGTCCACTGGTTGAAAAGGTATGTCCACTGGTTGCAAGTAGGTTTCACATTGTTACTTTGTGTGTGTGGTTTCCTTGCATTGCATACATTAATGGTTCCATGGGTGTGGTGACTGTTAGAACATCCTACAGTTGCTGGTGTATGGGTGGAGATGCTGCAGTGAGCAGTTCTGCAGTGAGCAGTCCTGCAGTGTGTCCACTGGGTGCAGTGTTGAAATAGTGTCCATATAGAAGAGGTTACGGTTGAACTGGTTCTTATATGTGCTTGGATAGTCTGCATTGGGCAGATCAGTAAGTGTTGTACTGCACTATGCTGTATTGGTTCTATGCACTTACCGGAGTGTTGGGAGCAGGACCGATGTTGTGAAGATTTTGTGGTTTGGTAGCCAGTAATACAATGCTTTGTGAATGGAAGTGGGTAGCAGTGCCAAATACTCTGATATGTTTGTGGATTATGGTAACTGGAATATGTTTGCATGCATCACTGTGGTATGGTGCGGCAGTTGGGTTGAAGTGGCAGTACCTATGTTGCCTTTGTGGATTATGGTACATGGGTACATGTTCGCCTGCATGGCTCTGTTATGTTGTGGTGGGTGTGGGCAAGCCTTACACTGTTGGGTGCATGGGCAAAGACCGTAGGCCTAAGGCCATGCACCCAAGAGCCTAGGCCTTCACCACAGCCACCACAACATAATGTAGCCATGCAGTTGTAAGTCTGCATGTCTTCGAAGGTGGGGACGTTTACACAATGGTTGTGGAGGACATTGTATACTTGGTAGAAGAGCAGAAGTGAGCTGCTATGCGTACATTAGCATACATTGTATGTCATTGCACGTGTTGCACATTAGGGAGTCCCATGTGACCATTTGTGTTTGCTAGGGTTTCCCCTTTTAAGACCCTTCCTATGTTGCGTTGGGTGGTCTGCATTGCGCAGATTAGTAAGTGTTGTATGGCACACTGCAGTATTGCTTGTATGCAGTTACTAGAGTGTTGGGAGCAGGACCAATGTTGTGAAGATTTTGTGGTTTGGTTGGCAGTAATATAATGCTATGTGAATGGCAGTGGGTAGGTGTGCCAAACAGTGTGCTATGTTTGTGGATTAATGTAACTGGAACATGTTTGCATGCATCGCTGTATTATGGGGTGGCAGTTGGGTAGAAGTGCTCGTGCTATGTGCCTTTGTGAATTCTGGAATCTGGCTACATGTTCGCCTGCATGGCTCTGTTATGTTGCGGTGGGTGTGGGCAAGGCCTAGACTGTTGGAGGCATGAACAAAGGCCATAGGACGTAGACCATGCACCCAAAAGCCTAGGCCTTCACCACAGCCACCACAACATAATGCAGGCATGCAGTTGTAACTCTGCATGTATTTGAAGTTGGTGACTTTTACACAATGGTTGTAGAGGACATTGTAGACTTGGTAGAACAGCAGAAGTGAGCTGCTATGCTTACATTAGCATATGGTGTAGATCATTGCATTTGTTGCACATTAGGGAGCCACATGTGACCATTTGTGTTTGCTATGGTTAGGCCCTTATAAGACCCTTGCTTTAGGAAGTGCTTTAAGATATTGCATCATGAAAGGAAGTGCTCAGCATCACACAGGTAAAATATGGACAATGTACACAGCCACCTATATACCGTTCAGCACACCCAATGCAACGCTTTGCAGCCATGTATGCAAATATGTGGCCAGGATGAAAGCTGACAGGTTCAATTGCAGAAGGGGAGTGCATTGCGCATGACATGAGCATTTAAACATAGAGTGTACTATGGTGTGTTGTGTGTGTTGAGGACTTAGCGCATTGGATGCATGGCTGGAGTAGAAAGGGAAGAAGGACTGCCATGCTTTACTGGGGTGCGGCCCTCGCTGTAGCTGGGAAAGCGCACATGCCACATCCTGCCCTTTTAAGCATGGTGGCCATGGAAATGGAACTGTGGGAATTAGCCAATCAGGTGTCAAGGGTGTGCCTCACAGGAGGGGCTGCTACTATTTTTCCCCATTAGTCTGTGTAGTGAGGGTGGCAGGCAAAGATGGAGAGATGCAGAGAGCTAATAGTGGGGGATACCTTTGTGCACAATCTGTAAAGGTATGCCGCGCAAAGAGGCATGGCTGCTAATTTTGCATTGGAAGGAGCGGTGGCTTTCTGGGGCACTCTCTATGAGGGCAATATCGGTGGTATGGGTGACCTTTGCAGATGTGTGGCCTCTGTCTGTATTGTTGAAGGTGTCATGCTGCATTATGGAGCTCTACATTTGGGGTACATGTTGTGTGGACGTTTGCTCTGTCGCCTCAAGAAATTGATGAAGAAGTGATGCAGATTTTTCCCACTGCCAAGGTGGTTTTCTCATGCATGCCACCAAGATGAGCATGGGAGCATGCCGGTGTAATTTGTCCCCAGCAAGAGGTCAGGCGATGTTTCATTAACAGAATCATGTGTCAATTTATGTCCACTGCTGGGAATCTTCTCCACCAACTATATGGAACAATATGGCTTGTTGCATTCTGGTTCCTGACCACTAGCACACACGCTCATTGATTCCACAACTGGCACCTCATGAGCCTCTTTGAATGTTCATGGGCCCGTGAGCCCGGTCCACCTTTTTTCTATTGACAGCCACTCCAGGATACAAATGCTCCCGGTGATCACTTAGCTGGGACGTGCCCGCTTGATTCGAGCCCCCCTCTGGGGCCCTCCGTACTGATCATTGGGTCCCGCCTGATGGCAATCTACACGGCCCAGTTGCTAGCAATTGGCTAACTAGCTCCACACTTACCAGAAGTGCCTCATTTCAGAGCGACATCCATAGGTCCAGATTAAGGTAGCCTTCACTTCCCTCCAAAACGTCCTTGTACCAGCATTCTCCTAGCAGTCCGCTCTAAAGCACCAGGAAACCATTGTCTGACGTTGACCTGGGCTTGGTCTCTACAAACCCACAGCAACCACATATTGGTCCTCTATACAGCCAGGACATAATTCCTCTCGAACTTGTCCAGAGCCCTAAAAAACAACTCCTGGGTTACAGGATGACACTTTCCCCTCACCTGACAACATCGGGCTGTAGATCATTCTTTTAGAACACACCCATTGCTTTATATTTGATGTTTCTGTACTGTTGTGTCAGATTTTGTTCACTATTGTATTTTACACTTGATTTATGCATTCAATTTGTCATGCTTTATAATTTATTCATGACTGTATGAACTCTGTTGTTCGTTTTTTGTATGGAATTTGTCTTCCTTAAAAAAGAAACACTTAATCGCTTTAATAAATAACAATTACCAAGTCAAACAGTAGCCGAGTATAAATGTATCCCTTTGTTGATGCTTGTTACGCTAATTTAGTTCACCATGCTTAATTAATTTATACACCCAGGGCACTTATAGGGTTCAACGTTATTTTTCCTTTCAGGCTAATCTGAGGAATGCCTCTCCAGTGTTTTCATGAAATTGCACCACAATTAGAAGTGTGCCTCTAAATATGTATGGGAAGGCCAGACCCCTCTTTTTTACTATTTCTCCACCGGCTATGACATCATTAATGAGCGTAATTTGCACTGGTTCCATGCATATGACCTTTTTTTTACCAACATTGGCAATGCTGTTTTGTTTCACACTGTGCAAAAAGTGTTGAAGACAATTCTGTAACAATGTAAGGAGGCAAACAAAAGAGAAAATCAGATAAAGAGCAAAAACCAAAAAGGTTCTTTGTAAGCACGAAAAAAAGAAAATCACAAAAAAAATCTTTTCCGAGGGACCACTAAAGACCCAATCCCCTAACCTGTTTCACACTCCTGCCCCTTCCTAGCACGATAACTCAGCAGATTCTGCAGTAGTTTCAGGATTAAAAGTGCCATATCCAGCCCTTTTCAGGATGGTAGCCATGGAAATGGGACTGTGCAGGCTTAGGAATTGTGCAATAAGGTTTCTGGTTGTGGTGTGTGCAGAAAAATTGTGACAGAAGGTCTCTTTGTACAGAGAAATGCAGAAGGCTATGGTGGAAGTGTGCAAGGTAAGGGGCAGGCAATCCTGTTTGTTTTCATGCACTGTATGTACTTGTTTGAAGACGCTAACATACACTTAGTGTTGCTTTTGTGCAGTAACTTTTCATAGGTTTGTAGTAAGTGGGGTGCTGCGGAAAACATTTTGCCTGCCACTGCACTGCACAAGGTAAGTGGCAGGCATCCTGTTATAATTAATGCAATGTGTGTATGATATGATATGATGTGATATTGTATGATATTTCAATATTAGAAACGTAGAAGGAAAATGTATCAACAGCTAGGCTCTCACAAGTAAATTACATTCACATTATTTTATTAAAGTACATAAATCAAAATTAAAATATCTCAACAATTGAGAACACAATTTATAATCCTTTTTTTCAAACGACCACAAGAAACATATACAAATATAATTGACACCACGCTAATTATCTAACAAAAATCAATAATAGAAAAGATGTTAAAGTGCATCCAAATCTTAAAAAACTAAAAAATGCATGAAGAGATTCCTCCTTCTGTTTTGTTCTATGGATTTAAATAAAATCCCTAGTGTTATTTAAATGACTGCGCTATTATGCAATGGCGTTAGCTCAACATGTTTTAGTCCTCTCACTAAGTATGGGAATTTCTTCAGGACTATAAGTGTCCAGCGTCTAAGGTTGTTAAACACAACAGGCAGTCTTCTTTCAATGGAGAAAAGTTCTCAATATTGAGGGTGTAACTGTTGATAAATTTAAAAACAAAAGGAGAGGATTAGCAACTAATGCTAAAATTACTCCAGGAGAGTCACTGCCCCAAAATGAACTAGTATCTCGGTTTCAATGGAGAAGGCCAGTTTTCTTCAATAGTCCTGTAAATAAATTACAACACCTCGTGAAACCTCATTTAGTGTTTCAAAACTGAAAAATCAAGAACGTGCTAGATCTGATTGACACTCTCTTGCTTCTAAAAGATAGTCCATTCATAATTAGCAAAATTATCAAAGATTATAATGTAATTGGTGGATGACAGTAGTCTAGAGATTTTAGATATTTGAAGTTAAAAGAGCAAAAAAGGCACTAGTAGAGCACTATCATCCCCTGAAGTCGGGCTCAGTTAATTAATAAAACGTCTTTTATGCTGCATATCACCTCTTACCTGTCACTATCCTGGAAGAGGAGACCAGGCTGTTATTCATCTAACATGAACATTTGTGAAGTTTCCATGTGTATCCATCAGGTTCTCCCCATGGCATAGTACAGTTCGGTGCCTGTTCTGAATGTGTTGCTGTGAAACAGTTACCGGGACTAGTTTAGAACGTCTACATCTACTTTGTTTTTTTGAGAATTCTCTTTCAGACATTCCATTTGGTCCTGCTGTGTGTTATTTCTTTTCGAGTGGTGAGGTTTATTAGATACCTTACATTCGTATCCCCCTCTCCACTTCGTAAAGCCACATTGTACCTAGTGTCAAGACTTCAGCAAAACAAACTAACCCAGGTAAATGAGGCAGATACCCATTCTAAGCTGACTGCTCTATTAGCGGGAGAGGGGTGCCAATATCTGTGGCTGTATGTACGCCATGTCAGGACGTTAACATCATTTACCTGTAGTTGTATTCAGTCAGCAATGCCCCCGCGTCTTGTGCTGATTACAAGAGCTGCCACCGGTTGTATGCTGTGCTTCCTTCTGCACAGTCTTGTGCACACTATTAATACTAGCCACCCGGACGACTGCCGTCCAACCCGGAAATGGATTGCGGCTCTTGGAACTATCCTTTAGTGGTTCCAAAGCGGAGGCAGCCATTCCCCACCATCTTGGGTGATTAAATCCTCGTCCTTCTTTTGTTTAAATTGACCTCGTTCAATCCCGCTTCGGGAACCCAAGTCTCTTACAGCAAAAAACAACTATGCACGAGCTATCCTATCGCAGACACTAATTTCACCTATATTATAGTGCTAGTTTTACTGGTAAACTGAATATTCTTAGAACTAGTAAAGAACATAACCTATGCCTCAGATACTGTAATACATACATTCATCAACAAACTTTTCAGTTTTTGTTCAAACCAAGAGCGCAGATTATCATCTATTTCATATTTTTTGCCAATCAATTGCCTCATTGAGGCCTCTTGTGTCGCTTTTTGTGAGGAAAATGAGCCTCTGTTCTTTTTCAAGAAGCATCTTGCTTTTCAAGTGTGAGCTGCTCCCCTTAACTGTCAATTAAACAGTCCATTGAAAATGTTCATGGCTGTGATTTTCTGTGATGAAATGTTTCACCAGCGGAGCCAGTTACACTTTATTCTTTAAACAGCTTTTATGTTCTATAATACGTGTTTTCAACTTGCGATTTGTTTTGCCTATGTAATGTAAATTACATGGACAGGTGATCATATACACACAAAATTCTGAATTGCAATTAGAAAAGCCTTTTTGCTGCCCAAGATTAGGTAGACCTATGTCAACCTCTTTAGTTTCTGAAGTCAGTTTACAACTAGTACACGTACCACATGGGAAATGACCCCTCAGAGGTTCCAAACCCCAAGTTTCAGTCAGGCTCATGATTTTAGGAATCTTATTTCTCAATTTGCTGCTGCTTACCTTGTTACCAGTTGTGGTAGATTTTGTGTATGCAAACAGCGGACTCGGTATAGCTGTGTTGGAATCGGCAAAGACTTTCCAATGCTTCTGAATAATCTGTCTGATTTTTAAGGTCAGATTGGTGAAAGTATTCACAGAAATCAACTGGTCGTGTGTTAGATGTTTAGGTTTGTCTTCCAACAGAGCTTCACAATTATTATTAAAAGCCCTCTTCATGAATTTTTTGATACATTTTTTGGGGTACCCCTGTTGTTTCAATTTCTGAGTCAGATTTCGTGCTTCATCCTCAAATGCAGAGCGATGGCTACTATTTCTTTTAAGGCGTAGAAATTGCCCATATAGTAAGTTGTCTCTGAGATGTTTTATATGGTGACTTTCATAGTACAAAAGGGAATTCTTTCCAGTTGGTTTGTGGAAGGGTTTGACCAGAAGCTGTCCTGCTTCATGCAAGATTGATAAGTCCAGAAAATCTATTGTCTCCTTTTGTATGTTCATTGTAAATTTTAGGTGGCGATTAAGTTGATTCAACCATCCTACAAAGGTATTGTCTTCCTCAAGAGTTCCAGTCCAGAACAGTTTCACATCATCGACTATAATGTTCCTTTAATGTACTTGTTGCACTGAATTTGATAGGTTTTCCTTAGGGAAACGGGACCATAATGTCCCTGTAACAACGTTTTTGTCAGTGAATTTGATAGGTTTTTAGTAGGGCACTGTAACCAGAACCTTCCTTTAGCATAGTTTTTTCAGTAAAGGGCATAGGTTTTTAGAAGGGCAACTTAAGCATAATGTCCCTTTAACATTGTTTTTTGTTAGTGATATATATGCAAACAAAAACTTCAGAGATGAAAGGGGCGCTACTCTGGGTCCCAGCTGCAGTAAGCTCGAACAGTCCAAAGATGTTCTCCTCATAGCAAGCTTTCATGCCTCAGCAATCTTCAGGGAGGCTGATTGGATGGATGTGTGCAGGGTTGAATCCCTCTGGTGTGTACTAGGCAGTGGCAGGTGGGAATTCTGGTAACTGTAGTGTAGAGCCAGCCAGGATCCAACTCACCCAATTTTCAATGTTAGCCATCAGTGGGGAGGGGGATGAAGTTACCATCAGTATGGCACTCCAAGGTTAGGCAAGAGTAGCCCAGGTGTAGCCCCCTTGGAGCCCTAGTCTCCAGTTAGATGTGCAAACAAAAACTTGAGGGGTGGCAGGGGCGCTACTCTGGGTCCAAGCTGCAGTAAGCTCAAACAGTCCAAAGATGTTCTCCTCCTAGTGTGCTTTCTTGCCTCAGCAATCTTCTGGGAGGTTGATTGGATGCATGTGTGCAGGGTTGAATTTCTCTGGTATGTACCAGACAGTGGCAGCAGAGAATTCTGGTAACTGTAGTGTAGAGCCAGTCAGGATCCGACTCTCCCCCATTTTCAATGTTAGCCCTCAGTGGGCAGGGGGAGGGAGTTATCATCAGTATGGCACTCCAAAGTTAGGTTAGAGGGGGAGAGTTGGATCCTGGCTGGCTCTACACTAGAGATAACAGAATTACATGCTGCTATAGAATTGTACTTCCCAGAGGGATTCAACCCTGAACACCTGAAACCAATCAGCCTCCCTGATGATTGCTGAGGCATGATAGCGTGCTAGGAGGAGAAGATCTTTGGACTGTTGGGCAGATTACCGCTGGGACCCAGAGTTGCGCCCCTTCAACCCCTCTTTTTGCTTGCACATGTAACTGGAGACTGGGGCTCCAGAGAGGCTGCGCCCAGGCTACACATGCCTGACTTTGGAGTGCCACATTGTTGGTTAAACCCCCCCCCCTATTGAGGGCTGACATTGAAAATTGGGGAGAGTTGGATCCTGGCTGGTTCTACACTACAGATACCAGTATTCCTTGCTGGTACAGACTGGTTGTTCCCAGAGGGATTCAACCCTCAACACCTGAAACCAATCACCTTCCCTGATGATTGCTGAGGCATGAAAGCGTGCTAGAGGAGAAGATCTTTGGACTGATGAGCAGATTGAAGCTGGGACCCAGATTTGCAACCCTACCACCCCTGTTTTTGCTTGCACATGTAATTGGAGACTATGGCTCCAGAGGGGCTTCTCCCGAGCTACACATGCCTGAATTTGGAGTGCCATATTGTTGGTAACTCTCCCCTCCGCTCCCTATTGAGTACTGATATTGAACATTGGGGGAGAGTTGGATCCTTGTTCGCTCTAAACTACAGATAGCAGAATTCCTTGCTGCTACAGACTGGTACTTCATTCGATGAATCGTTACAACATTTTTCTAATAAAATATATAGCTATCTCTGAATTATTTTATGAAGTTTTGTGTGATTTTGTCAAGGGGGAAAGTTTTAGAGGGGGGTCCCAAAACCTTTGAAATCTGGATAAAAATTAATGGAAATCTGTTATGCTCTTGGATACAACCCAAACCACTGGATGGATTTGTACCAAAAGTGTGCAATGAGAGGCGGCCTGGTCCTCAAAGCATGCTTTTGCAAAATGGTGGTTAATATGTCCAGTAGATTTTTTTTTAAATTGCCGAAAAGTAGAACACAAATTAGTGATATCTGCATCCGGTCCGCGGACCCACTTCCTGATTCAGTGACCGTGGATGCCTCTGAGCCAATCAGGGAGTCGTGTAAGACTTACGAACATTTGTACATGGCCACTGATTGGTCAATTCAAAATGTGAGATGCGTCAAAACATTTGAAGCAGATGCCATGTTGGGTTTGAAAACTGCCCTCCTAGTCTGCAGTCATTGCAGTACAAAAAGCTCTGAAAAATATATTTTGGGTTATTTGGAGTATTACAGAGTGTCTGGAGGCGGTGGGGCAGAGAAGAAAAGTAAAATGTATGTGTTATTGTGTGTAGAAATAGCCGTGAGGTTGTCGCCATGTTTGCGCTAATTTTTACTGTCCACATCCAACACGGACATCAATAGTTGTTCGCAGGCATCCATTGGGAATGGTGGCTATGTTATATGCTACAACACTGCTTTCTTTGGTTTTTATACTTATGTAATGAAACTACTGAGTGTGACTATTAGTTGTCTATATGTATGGTTATTTTGAGGATGAAAGAATGTCTGTGGAGGGTGAAGGAAAGGAAAAAGGGAAAATGTATGCGTTATTGAGTATACAAATGGCTGTGGGGCAGTTGCCGAATGTGGATATAGTAGTGGTACTAACAACAATACATTTTGTTGTGGCTATGTCCAGTGGCCCGATTGTTCGGGGGATGACCATAGCCAAAACCATATTTTTACATCGAACAATATGGCCACTGACCATGGGCACAACAATATGTTTACTTTGGGTTGAATGTGTGCAGCAATGTGGCTATGGTCACAATAGTTGTTGCAGAGTATGATTATAGTAGTAGTAGTACTAACAATACATACTTTTTTGGCAATGGCCATTATCAAGATTATTTGGGTCATGGTTTTTCACCATGCCATGAACAATCTGTTTACTTTGAACAATATAGCCACTGGTATGGGAACAACAATACGTTTACTTTGGTTTGAATGTGGCTATTGGCAATGGTTACAATAGTATGTTTACTTGCTTTGAATGCTTGCAACAATGGGTTCAATGCCTGGAAGAATGTGGCAGTGGCTATAGGCATAATGATATGTTTACTTTTGGTTGAATGCCTGCAACAATGTGGCTACTGGCGTTAGGTACAACAATGCGCTTAGTTGGATAGGTAACATGGGAATTTTGTTCGGCATGGATACCTGGAGTATGGATATAGTAGTAGTAATAAAAATACATATTGTTGTGGCCATGACCTGTGGCTAGATTGTTTGGGACATGGTCTAAACAATGTGGCGATTATTATTATTATTATTATTATTATTAATTTATTATGCACAACCAAAGAAATCAGGCCCGGAGGCATACGGGTGCAGAACAGTAAGAGAAAAGAATCAGGAAAGAAACCTGACAAGGAGGGCACTAACTATCTAAACAGGTGGGTTTTAAGTTTCTTTTTGAATTCTTTAGCCAATGTACTGTTTTTATGGCAGAAGGTAGAGCGTTCCATATGATGGGGGCACTTGACCAAAAGGCGCCCTTTGTTACAAGTTCCAGAGAGGTTTTTTGGACCTCAAGATTTCGATCTCCATTTGATCGAAGTGAGCGTTTTATAGGTTTAAATGTAAGCCTATTAGTGAGATAGGTCAGTGCATTACCTGCTAAAGTATTAAATGTCATTGTTAAGAGTCTAAAATTCACCGTTTGTTCGATGGGCAGCCATTTTAAGTTCCTCCTTATATCGGACACATGGGTATATTTTCTGAGGCCCATAATAGCTCTAATAGAGCTATTCTGGACAACTTGGAGTTTGTTCAATTCAGCCTTGTTTATACCGATAAACAGAGAGCTACAATAATCCAGTTTTGCTGATATGATAGCTTGTGCGATAGTTTCGCATCCTGTCTGTGATAGAAATGGTTTTATATGAGCCAAGAGGCGAATGTAGTGTGCAGATGATGAAACTAAGTTATTTACATGCACTGACATGCTTAATGATTGCTCAAAGGTAACACCAAGGATTTCTATGTTATCCTTCACTTGAATGGTATGGTTCTCAATACTAAAAGTTTGATAATCTGGAGTCAGTTTACCAAGCCTTTGTTTGGTCCCAATAAACATCAGTTCTGTTTTCCCTGGATTCAGGGCCATGCCATTATCACCCAACCATTTACGGATGATGTATTTTTGCAACTATCCTGCATCTTGGTCGTAGTTCCCCCACAGAGTGATAAGGCACTTGGAGTCATCTGCGATTGACTACGGCACAAAAATAGTATGTTTACTTCGGGTTGAATGGGTTCAACAATGTGGCTACTGGCTATGGATTTAATAGTGCGCTCAGTTGGACATGTTAACAAAGGAACATCTGAGAAAAGAAAATATAGTTAGAACATGGTGTTGGAGATATTTATACTTAAGGTTTTACACATACATTTACTTGTTATGACCCTCATAAGTAGTACATTGTATTTACTATGTTCTCTGCAACATTTGTGTGTGATACACTGTTGTAATAATTGAGTATGTAAATTATGTTGTAACATGTATGTTTCCAAGTGTGTAAAATGTGTAACATTTCATTTATAGGGAGGTGCTCTGTCTAGAGTACTTGTAGTAAGTACATTAGGACTTCTTGTGAATTGTCCTGTCTGTTTATAGTGAATTTAACAATTCCTGCACAGTATCCCAATTCCTGTCTTATCCCTGGGACACTTTAGTTACTATCAGGACTGTTAGAAGCATATCTGTGCAGGATGAACATTTGTAAACATAGCTGTTCAGAGAGATTTTATTGGTTCATATAACAATAACAGAAAACAGAAACAAAAAGTGACAGCAGTACATTTCCAAACCCACATTTCGCACCAGCAATAGACATGCCAGGAGAAAAAAATCACACTAACGTTATATATCTGACAAGGTCCAAGTGCGTCTCCAGAAATAACTTGTATATGTCAACTGGGGTTAGATAGAACTGGTGCAGAAATGTAAAATTAATCATTTTAAATCTGCTATTGACTGCCACCCTCTTTGTATTTGTACAGCAGTATCACCATGTACCGTCTGATAGGGGGACACCCAAAGAACTCTCCCATTTACCAGGGGAATCATCTGCCCATCCTGCTGATTTATCAACTATGCTAGCATACAACCTGATACTAGCCTAACACCATTCCCCGTACTGACCACTTCGTGCAGAGCCAAGGCACTGGGGTGCTCCCTGTAAAGGGAGGGGACCATTCCTTCAGCCCTTTGTACAGCCTAAAGTATAGACACATATCTAGTGCTGATACGCCTCTGCCTTAAACCCATCCACTGACAGAAATTGCCCCCCAGGGAACATATGCCACCAGCAAGAGATTCCCAATCTTGCCGTGCTTTATGTGTACACCCTCTCACTGGTCATTGGGATCCCCGGTACATGCGTTACATGAAGGAGGTGGGAGTATAATGCCTCTCTCCGCAACCCTCCCTCAATGCACCGCCAAGCCCCACAAGTGATCCCAACCATGTTTTTGGCCCTGGTGATACACTGCAGGAGGTAAGTATTACTGCTCCTAATAGTGATGGTGCCACCAGTGCTCTCTCAATCTGGATGTGATATCTGTCTGCAACTAGGTCATACCAATAAGCCAGGAAGGATGCCTGTGCTGCAATCCAGTAGGCTTCGAGGTCCGGAAGCATGAGTCTGCCACTCCAGTGGAGATGTCAACTTGTTCCAGTCCCCTCAAGCCTGCCTCCCCTGCCTTATGAATCAGAGTTTTCAGATAAGGGTGAACCACAATAGGTACATTCAGGAATGTTTACAAGAACCTGGGAAGAATTACCATTTTTATCAAAGATATCCAAACATACAATGACAGTGGTAAATGCTTCCATTTTCCCAATGTATTTCGGCTTCTGTTAGTTTTGTCCTGTAGTTTTCCAGATATAGCACCTCCGAGGACCGTGCCAGAACCACCCCGAGATAGCGTGTGCTCTCTTCGTGCCACTGGAAGCCCATCCCGTCACATAACCCTTGTACACCATTGGTCAAGGGGAACAATAAAGACTTTGTCGGATTAATATGGAGCCCAGAGAATTGCCCGAACTCCAGTACATCTGCCATCATCTGTGCCAGGTTTGTTTCAGGGTCACTAACAAACAATATCCAATTGGCAGTGTAGAGTGATATCAGCAGATTATGAGTGACCAGGCTTATTCTCCTGTGAATATGCTTGGATCTGACAATCTCTGCCAATGGCTCTACCTCAAGAACAAACAAGAGGGTGATTCAGGGGGCACCCTTGCCTAGTACCCCTTCCAATCCCAATGGGGCTAGACAGTCTTCCATTTACCCTCAACCTTGCAACAAGGACTGTATATAGCAAGGAAACTATCGATATAAACGCCTCCACAGCACCCATATGCCTGAGCACAGAAAATAAGAAGGGCCATTCCACAGAATCGAAACCCTTCTCTGCGTCGAGAAGGGTCGCTACACCTGAGGAACTCTTATCTATCACTGAAAGAAGACCAAACATCCTGCACAGCCCATACAAGGTGGACCGCCTGGGGATGAATCCCGCCTGGTCGGCCAACACACACCTAGGCATCAGCGGGGCAAGCTTATTTGCGAGTATCCTAGCCCATGTCTTGTTTTCCAGGTTTATCAAAGAGATTGGCCAGTATGACGAGCAGTCTTCAGCACCCTTTTCTGGTTTAAATAGTAAGGTGACCACTGCTTCCCTCATTGGCCGAGGGAGGGGGCCCATCTGCTAGCACCTGCTGGTACATATTCAACAGGTTTGGAACCAGGATTGGCACATATGCTTTGTAGAAATCAGACTAGAGCCCATATGGGCCAGAAGCTTTCCCCTGAGGATAGCTCTTGATAGCTGCATGAATGTCTTGGCCTATGAGCGGGCTACCCAACCCTTGCCTCTCCCCCTGTGTCAGCCAATATAACCTAACCTGATCCAGATAGCTGTCCAGTGCAGTCTGACTCACCCTGGATTTGGACAAATATAGTGTATTGCAATGTTCCCTCTAACTATTTTCCCCAAGTGCGGAAAAGGTTAGCTTTTGTGCACACATTATTTACCATGTGCGCAACTCGAAGGCATAGCCAGGATTGTTCAAATGGTGCCTGAAGCTAATGTAGTTGGACCCACCTCAGTGTCATTAACATCTGTAAATGCCCACACAGCACTACTGAGTGGGCATTTACAGATTTTTGGTGGGCTAATTCCACACCATGCCTACCCCATCTATGCCACTGGTGCAACTGAATAATGAGGTAAGCCACTTTGTGAGCATGCATACTTCGTGAGCTACCCAAGAGTTGGAAGGGAGCTTCCCCTTCCCAACCACTGCAATTCAAATCTTTAACATGTGATAGATCATCAACCAGTTCAGACTTCAAGATAAGCAATAGTACTTACCAAAAGTATTTGTGTGCAGAGAAAAAAACATGTATGCACAGAAAAAGCATTGTATGCTCCGGATAAACAATAGATTTATTTGTGACTATTCATTTGTCAAAACTGTTCAGAGACAATGCAGAAAGTGTTTAATGCAATTGGGGAAAAACGCTCCTGTTTATTACAAAAAACAAATATCGCTTATCACTGATGTGGCTGTCAAAACATTCAGATAGGATACCATTTTAGCAAATGAAATAATGGCAACTAAGAGGAATGTGTCAGCACACCATACCAATAGGACTTCATGTGCCTTTTTAGTGAAGAAATTCAGGGCCCAAGAGAACATGTCTCATAATTTGTGTAAGGGCAATAATTGCATCAGAATAACTGCACCAAAGAATATGATCAGACTTCCTGGGCCTATCCTTACTATCCACATTACGTTGTCCTGTGAGTCGTGAAACCATTTACTCAAAACAAGCCTTACAGCTAAAAGTCCTATACCCCATTCATTTTTATCTATAAAAACAGGAAAAGGCGACCAACAAAAACAGGAATACATTAACATATTAAAACCTACACCCCCTGCTTCTACCCATAAAGCTCCACTGATGTTATTTTGAATCTGTGACCAGTAGAGCAATGGCATAGGTAGGAACTCTGATATTACTGACCGATCTCAAGAGGAATTTTAAGGATAGAGAACATATTTTAATAAGCATTAAATATCCCTATAAAGAGAATGACTTTCTTACTCCATGGAAAGTCATTTGATTCGAAGTTAGGAGTAAAATTGTATCAGAGCCTTTCTTGTAAGTAATCCTGGCATAGGTGAACTGACATAGCACATAATACAACAAATAATTTTGCCCACCCTTGCTCACCACAGGCTAGATAAAATTGAAGAAAATCACACATATTTACTGTTTAAGTCAATAGCAACATGCTCACAGATACAACAGACTGAGTACCTTCTTCTTTAACTAGAAACCCCTCTTCTAAAATTCACTGTTATCAGTAGCATAAGATGCCAGGGAATGCAGCAGCTGAGCATAGAAAGAAATGGAATGTGCAGTTTCCTAAACGGTTACTAGAATTAGATATCCTTTAGAAAACAAACACATTTCCTTCACTTTACTATACTGCCAAAACATCTAATTTGGTTTTTGCAAGTTACTGATTTGTTTTTCACCTCGAAGGAGTGTTCTTCTGTGCCCATTGCGACGATCCACAGGATCTCGTCACTTCTCCCCAGGGGGGGAGCCCTTCCCTGTGAGGCTAGGGAGGTGCAGCAACTACTCATTAGTCCCCCCAGGGGTGGCGGAATAAGGGACATCACAGGGTGTGACTCCCCTCCTGGGGATAGGTATTCTTGTTCTGCAAAGGAACACTCTAACCCATTTCTTCTTGGGACCAAGTCCCTATTAGAAATCCCTGATGACACTGCCTGTTAGGGTAATATATCTTCAGTCTTTGCTCTGCAAAGTAAAAAAAACCAGACGAAGAAGAGCCAAAGAAACCTGCAGAGTAATACAAGGCTTCCGTATTGAGAAGAGTTGACCCCAAGGTGGCTTAACGATTGGTTCAACAACAGTAAAGAACAGCTTTTTCTGTATGCCGGAGAGGACACAGCTACAGGAAATAAAGAGCAAGAACAGGCTGCATATCAGAGGGAGCAGGTGGCGTGAAGCCAGCCCAGCGTGGGAAGTTCGAATCTGGGAACGTGAAACTGCATAAAAGCTGATCTCCAGTGGTGGGGACATCCAAGGACAGTTGACAGAGCTCTGCAGCGGAAGCCAAGCCCCTGGCCATTGGAAGGAAAGAGGTGCCAGCATCACTGTGACCTCGCAGAGGTGGACTGTTTTGTCCCACAACTGCATCAGAGCTGTGTGACCCAAGTCTCTGCTGAGCCTCAAGGACGAAGCAGGGAGAGTGAAGGAAGCATGAAGTGCTGAAGCAAATTAAGTAAGCCCATTGCCCAAGGAAGAACCGGCAAAGCAGTCCTGGCACATTGCAGGTAACAGGAACAGTGGGAGACCCGGTATGGGTTCGGGCAGCTCAAAAGTCAAGAAAGCCTCTGGAGTAATCTCCCTTGTCACAGTAGTGACATCCAGAGACCCAAACATCAAGAGTGCATCAGGACGAATCCCCCTCGTCAGTGATAATCCAAGCATGATTGAAAAGAGTATTATACAACAGGAGCTGTTTGGAGGTAATCTTCATAACGTCATCAGACAGGAAAGAATTGCTGGAATTGTAAAGCAAGCTTTCAGAAGACCTTGGGAAGAAATAAAGATACTTTTGAAGTCTATTGTCAAAGAATAACCCAAGACAGTCCTCAAGGCTGGGAAAGGTGGATCAGGACAAGAGAGTCCTTTTCCTCAACAGACTTTTGTTGTTGAATCAGAATCTAGAGCAAAAGATTGTAGAGAAAGAGCTAGACTAAGCCAGTTCACCAGGAGAAGGGAGTAATTCTCCTGGTGTTAGTTTCCCTTGGATGCTGAATCCTTTTGTAGATTAGTGATAGGGTTAGAGTAGGTTTTTGGACACAGGATGGACACTTTTCATTTGTACAAAGATCCTGACGACGAACACCCGAGTTGATATTTTTTAGGACAGGATAACCCTTTAGAAATAGGGAGAGGTAGGTTATTTTCTTTATTTCTAAAATAAAGTGTTGTTGGAACATGCCACCCCTTTGTCTGACTCCTTACTCCTCCACACCACACTTTCCACCTGTATCTCTCATGACTCCTGTGCTAGCCTCCAATACTAGTTGACTGGGCTATGTGGAAAGTAAGGGATTGCAGCAGTAAAACACTAACTGGATTATTTGGATGTCAACAATACTTTGCAAGCAAAACATATTTAAAGCCACACCATGATATTATAGGCATTCTAAGGAAATGTCATGAATCTGCATGTGCACAATTACTATGAAGTGCATACAAGATTGTTTGCAATGCACCCCACATTTTTAAATTGTTGGGTAGGATTATACAAGTGCTCAGTGAAACCACTTTTGTATAGCAGCAAGTTAACATATAGGGCCTCATTATAAGATAGGTGCTCCCGTAATGAAGGGTGCCTGCTACGGGACCGGCACCCTTCATTACGGGATGCCCTATTACGAGGTTCCCTTCGCGGGACCCGCTAAGGACACCTGGTAAAACCAGGCATCCTTAGCGGGCCCGGCGAGGGGAACAGGGAACTAATAACGGGCCGTTATTAACGTGACCGTTATTAGCTCCCTCCCCATTACCATTGAGCCCTATGGGGGCTCAAATGGGAATAGGGATGGGTTCCTTCAAGGAGGAATTACCGGGTCCTCCAAAGTCGGAATGACCCGGTTATTCCTCATTGAAGGAACCCGGTACTGGGACCCGGTATGGAGGCAGCCATGCCCTTAGTAAGGGCATGGCTGCCTCCATACTCGTAATGAGGACCCTAATCTGTTAAGGTCTATGCCCCATGGAACTAGGAAAACCTGGAAAGGATGCAGATTATGTTAAAAGCATTCCAGCTATCTGAATATCTGTTGCCCTAATACTGCATATGATCAATACCAGGCATAGTCCATACCCATTATCCCTTTCAGGCTAAACAAATGATATTGCAATGTTGCTCGCCACTTATAGGGTAATGTTTGCAATACTAAAGTAGGAGGCGCTGAACATGACATTTGCCTACTCAAAATCCTCAGTGGGCAAATTAATAGTTGAATTTCATAACGTGTTAACTTGCAAGGGGCCGCAACAAAGTACTTCTGTGAAATATATACAAAGAATACAAAGGCCCTCATTACGACCCTGGCGGAAAGTGACTGACCGGACCGCCACAGCGTAAATAGCGTTTCCGCCATTGCACGATGGAGCAAAGTGCGGCTCATTCCGACCCATCGGGCACGAGCACCACGCCATGGCGGAAGTGCATAGGTCGGGGATGGCGGAAATGACCCCAAAACGGCCCACACCGCCGCCGTACGGCGCCCTAGGTGCAATACCGCCACCCATCTCAGCGGACACCGCAGTGAGCGCCAACCGGAAAGTACGGTGACCGTAAATATACGGAAACGGAAGTAAAAGCATGGTCCCGGAACGGGAAACATCACGCCGTACACCTATAAAACCACTAAATCCACACAACCATTAAAAATACTACCCTGAGACACATCCCAACCCGTCATCCACCCTAGTGAAACCAAGAAAAATGGGAAAAGTAGCGAAGAAAGCGTGCGACCGCAAGCGGCAGGTCCACTTCTCCCGTGAGGAACTCACCGTACTCACAGAGACCCTCCAGGAGAATGCAGCCGCCGTCTTCTCCACGCAAATGACCAGGACGGCACTTGCGAACAAGAAGGCCATATGGGCCCTGGTGGCACAGCGGGTAAGTGCGGTGGGGACCGCACCCCGCAACCCACAGCAATGCAGAAAGCGATGGGACGACTTGCGGATACGCGTCCGTAGCATACTTTCTGCCAACCGCAACATTGCCACAGCCACCGGGGGAGGATCGGAATCACCCATCAAGTTGACCCCCTGGGAAGAAATCTGTGCCTCCACCATAGGAATGGAGAGCATAGAGGGAGTCGGAGGGATGGAGAAAGGAGTGCAGACATCCGAAGAATCAGGTAGGTGGCCCAAATAAAACAATGCCAAAACCACAATGTCCAATCATGTGAAGTACCACGTGCCCACATAGTGCAACAGTAACACATGTCCAGGAGAACGTCCACATACATAGGCCTGATAGCACACTTCAAAACTCACTTCAAATACATAAATAATTAAAAATCCTAAAAACACCCTCTACACGTGCAGCAGGCACACCCTAACTGCAGGCTGCCAAACAACTGCACCCTCACACCACACACAAATGAAACCACCTCCAAGGCCCCGACCCAAATCACCCTCAGGTACCACCCCAATGCATGTGATACATTGCCATTCCAATTCCCACAGACCCATTAATAACGCTCGCCCTCCTTTACTCCACCACAGGGTCCGATCCAAACGACGAGCTCCAGGACACCCCTACCAGCACACCTGCAAAGAGGGCCAAGACCAACGGTCAAAGACCCTCCACCTCAGCTGCACGCATCAAGACACGGCAGCAGCACAAATCAAGTGGCAGCACAGAGGAGGGAACTCCAACAGGCACCCCAGCAGCCAGCATGCCCACACCACCACCACCACAGGTCCCCCCAATGGATGCCACAGTAGGCACTGCTTCTGGTGGCAGCAGCACCATAGGTGACACTGCATTAATGGCAGCATGCTCCGACACAGAAAACGGGGATGTCGAAGTCAGATCCATCCATGACCTGTCCCAATCCCCCTGTCTGTTCCATCCCGTACACCATGAGGATACCACGCAGGGGCACCCACAAGACGACGACTGGCCATCCCCCACAAGCCCTGTGGCAGGGCAACATGAGGCGAACAGCCACTCTGTGACACCACCGCAAATGGCCATGGCCCAGCAGAGGCAACAGTCCCTCGACCAGTTAATCGTGCAACAGCAGCAACTGGCCACGCTCCTCAAGGACCATGCCGATGAATGTGGGGGCACTAAGGCAGACATAGAAACATCAACTGAGACACTTAGGGCAGAAATGGAGAGAAGTACAGAGACACTAAGGGCACAAATGGAGAGTAGCACCGAGTGCCTGAGAGTCCAAATGGAGAGTAGCACCGAGAGCCTGAGAGTCCAAATGGAGAGAAGCACCGAGAGCCTGAGGGGGGAGCTGCATGCGACGTCCAAAGACGTATGTGCCGAACTTGCCTCAGTGCGCCGTGTGCTCACTGAGCTCTCACAAACCCTTAGGGACATGCATGGACGTGAGCAGGCAGAGACATCATCCGTTGCAAGTTCCGTCCAGGGCAGCCCCCAACGTAGATCTGGGAGGAACCTGCGCTCCACAGGCAGGGGTGCCCCTGATACCCGCAGAGGGGGCTTGCAATAGCGACTGCCCACTGACAATGAGCATCTCTGGACACTGGTGTTCGGGGGGGAGGTAGGAGGGTGGAGGGGGGGTGTTGGGCTCACTTGGGTGGCGGGTCGATAGGGTGTTTAACATGATATCACATATGCCATAAACAATGCACGATCAACCAATGAGATGTGTCGACATTGATCTTTGTGTACGAGGCCATTATAGGCGTACAGTCCATATTGTGCATGTACCATACACACACAGTGCCACGAGTCCCGTGTCCATGTATCAGCCACCAGGCGTGAGTGCTAGAAGCATGCATCTATGAGATGCTGACGAATGCCACGGCCCTCCTGTGCCTCGCAGACTCCTTGAGGTGCTGCCACATCCCCACCCTCATCATGACCATCTTCAGGTGCTTGCAGTTCTGCGTCAGGGGGCATGGGCACATTTCTACGTACGCACATGTTGTGTAGCATGACACATGCCATCACCATCTTCGCAACCTTCACATGGCGGTACAGGAGTGCCCCGCCAGACCTGCTGAGGCACCGGAAACGAGTCTTCAGTAGGCCGAATGCCTGTTCTATGACTACACGGGTACGTGAGTGGGCATGGTTGTAGTCCTCCTCATGCTGGTCCCGTGGGTTCCGGACTGGTGTGAGGAGCCATCTCTTCAGTGGATATCCGGCATCACCTGTATGTGGACGATAAACGAATCATGTGGAATGCCATTGCTACGTACGCACCCCCCTCCCTTCCTGCCAGGTCATTGCCGCATCACATACCCCACATCATCATGCATGAAATGAGACTCACCGAGTAGCCAGGATCTGTTCCCTGCGTGTCGCTCCATGTAGCGTGGTATTGTAGAGTTCCTCAAGATCATAGAATCATGGGTTGATCCAGGGAATCGGGCACAACAATGTGTAATGATCCTGTTGGAGTCACACACCATTTGTACATTCAGAGAATGAAATTGTTTCCGGTTGCGGTACTGGGCCTCCATGGCATGTGGGACGACCAATTCCACATGGGTGCAGTCGATGGCACCAATGCAACCCGGTATGCCGGCAAGTGCATGGAATCCCACTTTTGTGTTCGTAATTTCCTGCTCCGAGCGTGGTAGAGAGATGTAGTCGTCTGCGTGCTTCAGGAGGGCATCGAGCACTTGCAATAGTGTCCGTGAGAACAGTGGCTGTGAAATGCCATGCAACTGTCCGACTGTGTGCTGGTAGGTGCCTGTGGCCAGGAAGTGGAGTACAGACACCACCTTCAGTAGGGGTGGGATGGCGGTTGGGCTATCTATCATGCTGACAAGGTCAGCCTGTGTCATGTCCACAATGGCGGTTATGGTGTCCCTGTCCAAACGGTAGAGGGTGTGGATCTGCTCATCAGTGAGGTTGAACGGATGTGCTCGGAGGCGTGGGATTGCGGGCTGCCTGCGTGGTGGTAGTGGCTGTGCTGGCGGCCCTTGCTGGCCCTGCCTTGCCCTCCTCCTCCTCCTGCGTCTCCTCCATGCGGCCGGTTGTAGTTGGTGCTCGTCTTCTTCTTGAAGTTGGAGTACCTGCAGTGCTATCAGGTCCCCCAGGGCCAACATAGCTAGTCCTGCCGGTAGCATTTCGGAGTGGTTGTGGGAGGAGACTGGGCGTGCAATTTATGTGTTTTCAGGCTGTATGGCCTCCACCTGTGGTGATTCATTCCACCTGTGCAAGCTACTCTCCCCTTTGGGCGAGCACGTCCCGCACACAACGCTGCAATTCGACGAATGGCATCTTGCTATTACAATCATGTATTTGTACCCGATGGCAGTGTAACATTGGTTGATATGTTCATTCGGCTATGGTCCCATTGTTTCACATACTATCTTTGCAGTCGCGAACAGACTTGTGAAGGGTCAGTGGAACGTAGTACTCGAGTAACGGTGGACCCTCATGCATCACTGTACCGAGGTTCAACGACGGGCGGGGCATCCCATTTGTGAGTGAAGGCAGTTGCCATTTTCACACACAGCCGCACTAGATGGATTAATTTGTGATTTCAAGCAGCCACAGATGCCTTTTCGACGTGATGTTGCAAATGAGGAATTCGAAGGGCGGCGCTTTCGGTTTTCAGCTAGCGGCGAGGAGATGCCCACAGGTCTGACTGCAAATATAACGTTCTATTGTTCAATGTCCTTGGGACAGGGGCCATGGCGAGGATGCAATGATTGATATGAATAGTTTGGGATGCGCAATGGCGAAGTGGACGATGAGGCCGGACGTTCCCAAATACATGTTACTTCACAACACTGGAATTACGGGCTGGGGCACAGTGGATTTTGCAGGCTGCATAACGCACAGACTCAATGGAAATTTCACATGTTATGTGAGTATGGAAACAGGCGTTTTCATTACGGGATGAGGGAATGATGAATGGATGCATGGACAGATGAATTGATACAGAGTTTGCCATGTACAGGGCTTCTTGGAATCTGTCCGCCTCCCCTGCGCTATGTGATGCAGGGCTGCCATAGTGGGACCATCATCTATCTGGCCTTGTTGAGCCCTCCCTGTCTCGACGCGCCTTCAGACACTTGTGTCTATGCACGTTACCAATCCCATCTGATGGATTCTGTTTTAACAGACGCATGCACAGGTACACTCGTTTGTGATGGTGTTTTCACCTCGATATAGATAGTTATGATTCGCAAGTGGTTTTTGGGTGGTGATGATCCTTTGGAGTGGGCTAGCATGCATATGGCTGTGGATTTGGTGTGATCATTGAAGTGAGTAATTCAAATGTAGTTCTGATGGCCATACTGTTCTTTTTCATTTCATTTGGTTGACAGGTATCTCCTCCCCTTTTGCCACTGCCATCTGTATGCCACTCCTGCAGATGGATTTTACTCCCGACACCTGCTGCTTCGTGTTAATCAGTGGAGCAGCATTACGATCTTATGGGACGATCGCCAATGGGCCACATGCCCTTACGCAGTACTAGTGGCTAGGAGCAACATTTCAGCCTTTCAGCTGGACTAGTGCCTCCCTATTGGGACGGCCCTGCGGTTCTAGGCGCTTCCATGTTGCCTTTTCGTACGAGAATGTAGCCCCTGTGTACCATGAAGGAACAGGGCGTCACACAAGAAGTAGCTGGTCATTTATTGCGGATGCAGCCCACAATGGTGAAATGTGTTTTGGAGTTCATGGCCTAATGGCTGTATGGGCTTGGTGAATTTGTTGTGCATTAAATTTCTATTCTGATATGGACCGTGTAGCGTTCTTCTTTGCAAGTGATGTGGCATATTCCTATTTGGGGAGCGATGTATTGTGAGGAGATCTGCATTGGGTTCCAGCTTCGGAGTATAGTTGCGTGGTACTGTGCTGGGCGCGTTTGCCTACGAAGCCCAGTGAGGTCAGGGATGAGGGCTGCCAATATGACTGTTTTAATGATGTCATGCTCAGGGGCGGGGGATTAGCTTTTGTGTAACAGATGCCGGTCAGCCAGGTGGATTGGTGGAATGATGTGATTTTCGGAATATTGCTGGTCACAGGTGCCTGTGTTTGCGTGCGTTTCTTGGTGGGAGACTGAGGTCATGTCCATTGGGATGGCTTCTGTATTCGTGCCATCTGTGCCCTGCAGCTCCCATTGGCCCCTCTTGAGATTCATTTGTTCGTTGGCAGGCATGGATGACTAGTACATTTCACTGGTTGCATTGTGTGACTTCATTGCACCTACGGGGAGTTGTACAATGTGGCCAGGGAGCGGTGTACAGGCACTCAGTGGGGCTGTTTACGGTTGGTTCGCGATGCCGTACTTCTCACCATGGCGGAATGGTACTTTCCGCCGTGCTTGATGGCGTTAGGTGCATGTCCGCTAGGGTCAGAATTCGCGTACCGTTGCGCCATGGTGGTAATTACGGTTTGGCATGGGGCGCGCACGCGTACTTGGTGCAGTTAGCGTTGGCGTTCGCTACGGTGTCGCTAATGGCATCGTACTTTGCGGTGACGGGTCATAGTCGCACCGAGCGCTATTCGATGGCGGTATTGCATTTCCGCCATCGTTTTTCGATTTCCGCCAGGGTCGTAATGAGGCCCAAAGTGTGGGTTGAGGTTACATATCCAAGAGCCTACAGTCAGTATCTGATATTTGAACCGACACTTGAGTTAAATAGTCTGGGTTGCACTTTTGAGTGTATGTGCTAGGATACTGCAGTCTGTGACCTAATCGCCCCCCGACCAACACCAATATATAATCCAGCCTGGAAGTGGTGCAATGCACCAAGGACCTGAATGTATAGCCCCTGTCATGTCAGTGATTATCCCTCCACACGTCCACCAATTCCCCAGTGGCACAGATCTGCTGAAACCTACGTCTAGACTTAGTGATCACCCTATTGGGCCCCCCAACCTGTCCATTTCAGGGTCCATAACAGCATTAAAGTCACCTACCCAGATACCAATGTTCGCAATGTGCTTCCTAAGGTGCTCCTCTATAAACTCCAGCATAGCTAGCGAGTCTGTATTGGGGCCATAATAATTAACAAATATAAACCCCTGACACTACACCACCCCAAGAGGATTAGGGCCCTCTTTCAGAGTCCCTAGCGGTGCCCAGATACTGGAACCCCAGCGTCCTGCATATGGCTATACAGATACCCTGTTAGTAGTGTGAGAAAGAAGAGAAGTACCTGTGACACCCCTAGGCTTTGGCAAAGGCAGCTTCACCTGAGGTCACAAAATGTGTTTCCTGCAGAAAAGCTACATCTACATGGTGCCTCTGCATATACAGAAAAATCTTCCTGGGTTTGGAGGGGCAGTTTAGACCACAGTAATTCCACGTCATGCATTTAACCCCTGGACTTGAGATGCGTAACCGAGAAAAACATCCTAACACCAGAGATATCACAGTGAACCACCACCCCCCACCAGCGGGCAAGGGGCACCAAATGGAGTGTCCAAGATCGTCCCAAAAATCCCACCCTGATTTCTTCATAGCTAGCACCTGCTCTGTCGTGCCCTCGGGACCGGGACTCACCACGTCTACCCTACTGCCACATCCTGCATTATGGTACACATTCCACATCCTTTAACCAGATGCAAGATCTGCCCGCCTCCTCACACCTATCCCGGAGTTAAACTGGCCCTGACAGTCATCCATTATAACTTGCGTATGGAAACTACCCACTGTCAGAAGTAACCAAACAAGAACATCCCAAACAACAGCATATCCCCCACACCTTCCTCTCCTCCACCAGCAACCCCAATCAGCCAGTTGACTCTCCATGCACCCCACATTGTTGTTCCATGGCAAGGCATGGGGACCTCTCGAGGCTCTGGCGTTACCACCCGCCAACTAGGTCAACTTGTGCCTCAAGCCGGGGCTGTCATTGCCTCCTGTCAGGAGTAACATTTAAAAGAGCACTAGAGTCTTAATTTTTTTTTATCAACCAAGGTCTCTGTTCTGAGGCTTTCCCTAGTTATTACTGCTCCTTGATGTTCCTTCACTGCTGTCCACTGTGTCAAGGAATTCACTTCCCTCTTCCGCAGTACTTATTTTGTAAATAAATAAGTGCCAGGGCCCAAAATATCTTGGCTCACTAAGGCCGGCCCGGCGGGCACTGCCGCGTCACAGTTGCCCGGATCAATGCTAGGTCGGCCCACCACCAGCCCATCACACTGCTGCTGCTCCATGCCAGATGTTTGGTGCTGCAAAAAAGAGCTGGCATGGGCTAGTAGTGGAAATGATGGGGAAGGAGCACACATGGGTTGAGGAAGTGAAATGAGTGAGCCAAGAAACCAATTGTGATGTGCTATATGCCAGAGCTCCCTATTACTATATATGAAGCAGTGCTAACACCAATTAAACCATAAGTGCAGATGTTTTGAAATGCACATACTGAGAACTAAATTATTTGGAGGAGCTGACCATTTTGAAATATTAGGGACTGGGCCTGGCAATTTGTACAGGTTCGGCCAGAGATGAAAGTGTAGTATAAATCATTGGTACGCTGTACCACTAGTTCTTTTAATGTTTACAGCGCGTACCTTTCGTTCAAAGGCTCAAGAAATGCATCATTGATGCTTTGTCTTTCTCCTGAGCCAAATATAGATATATTCATATACATATCAATGACAGAGCCTTTCATATGCATGATGGACCATTTCCAACTCAAAGAGCTTACAAAACACGAGGTACTTTTTAAATCTGTGCAAGTTAAAGTGAGCAACACAAAGCACCCATTTGAAGATTTGTTAATATCCATGTCTACTATCTTAATGAAAAACAAAGTTGCTTTAAGTCACTAATCAAATGTGTTCAACATCATGATGGAACTACGCCACTTTGTAGCTGCGTCACTGAATGAGCGCATAAATGCTTCAGGGTAAAGAATCACCACGCCTGTAGCAAACAATAAGAGCAGCAATTAAACTGTAGGTGCTGCTAGCAATGTATAAAGTGTTGACACAGTAAGCATAAATTACCATGAGGAGCAAAGTCCACCGACAAGCTAAAGAAAGAGACAGCGTTTCTGTGTAGACCTGCATCAATGAATACTGTGGGGAAAGAAAACACACAATGTGTAATAGGCACACTAACACGATTGCCTAAAAGTAAAAGCCAAAATGTATGTATACGCCGCTATAACAAAATCAAAGGATAACTCACCAGAACAAAGGGTGTGTATGGCACAGAGGAACATGGATAGAATCCACTTCCTGGAAATGCTTAATTGGAGCACTGCGGTAGAACGCATAAAGCAAAAATACATGGTGGCAAATGCATGCCAAGTCAGGTGACCCACTCGAGCAGGAACTAAGCATGCCTGGATACATTGTGATACAAAACGCTGGCACAAATTAAGCCCTGCTCTTCCCGTGTCTGAAAGCAGAGAAATGTCCCATTGTGTTCAATGCACAGCCGCTCTGGAAAAAGCATGACATACTTCAATTCTTTCGCCTTTCACCTTGAGCCTCTTGAACCTCTTCTTCACATTCGATAAAGTTCCTTCTGGACACCTGTATCCTATTGGAGAAGTCAGGGAATAGTTGGATCTGCTCCCCTTTATACGTGAGGGTGCCCAGATCCCTGGATTGCTGCAAGGCAAAGTCTCTATCCTGATAATTGAGGAGCCTGGCGATAATGGGCCATGGCGAAGGGCCAGGTTCTGGAGGCCTCCTTCCTGGTATACGATGGGCATGCTCGACCACACATCCAGCTGAGAAACCACCTTGTCCCAATGCCTCCCGTGGTATCGCCTCTACTAGAAGCTCCTAGGGGCCTCTATCCGTTGACTCTGGTACCCCGGCAATTCTGAGGTTACTCCGACAGGATCTTGACTCCAGGTCATCCTACTTTTCTGATAGCTCTTTAACTGCTTTTCTCAGCTGGGCCATTTCTCTCGAAGTCAACGCAGACCGATCCCCGACACCGTACCTATTTAACCTGACCTGCATATGGCAACTTTGCAGTTGAGGGTGTGAAGCTTACTGTCTAACAAGTGAATGCCAGCATGTAGCTGCATTAAAATGCCCTTTATATCCTGCAATGCATTCGCGGAGGCCACCGCTTGTGGCTCCCCTGCAGGGTCCATGTCTGTAGTTCCCCATGTTGAGTTATTGGACTGGGAGCGGGTAAAATAGGGGAGCTTATATTGGTCCTTGTCTGTTTCCCCATGGTGCCATGGGACACATGGGATTTGCAGATTAGTGTAGCGCTCTCTTTAATTAAATTACCCAGTGTGGACCTTAAGTCCAGCAGGTGATAAGATGAGGAAGAGGGAGGGAGAAATCCTCCCATGCAATATGATACCCAGTCACTGTAGGCCAGTCCACATGCACAGTAGGGGGTTCCACCACCTCCCCAGTGTTCCAGAGGCACCCACCATGGAGTTATTCTTTCTGTTCTCACTCATCACCACAGGGGTCCTGGAACACAGGCTCAGCGCGCTTCAACAGCACATTTGGATTGCAGCTATAGCACCCTCCTACTCTGCCCCTGCCCCAGCCTAGCTCCAGATGTCAGGTCAAGACAACAGCGTCTCCGTCCGGCAGTCAACGCATTAAATGCAGCCAGTGGATACCCTACATCTATACTTCCAGACTCCTTGGCCTGGGTGAAGTGACTCTGTGCGTCTCTGCCCAGCCAGCCTTTGCTGTGCTACATCGATCACAGTGGCCTCCTCAAGCAGTAAAGGTGGGTGGGACACCTCAGCTTCCCAGGGCCGAGCTGTACCGACTGCTCCTGGTCCACCCCCACCTAAGTAACGCCTGCAGGGGGGATCCAGACCAGAATTGATTTCTCCAAAATTGTAGCACAAAACCAAGCTGCCCGGCACACGTCTTGGGGCCTCAGTCTCAGACCATGTGACTCACGCCACTTGGACTGGACGCACTCCTCCACTGGTGACAGCTACTCTAGTCACAGGTAGTGGGCAGTCGGCTGCTCTCATGCAAGCATCCCGTCAAGGTCCAGGGTTAAGAAGGTGCACTGCTCGCTGGGTCCATGCTCCCCCAACCCACTCTGTCAGCACGGGCCTCTTGTGCAACTGCAGTGCCTATCCACATTGCCTGCAACTCGCACAAGGCCTCCCAGCAGTAGTGTCAGTGCTCAGCACCTTTCCAGCATCTACGGTCCTCAAAGTTACAAGTTTCAGCTTCACTGGCTCTTTGGGTAATGGTTGCAGTGCATGACAGTGCGCCTCATTACCAATGGTTCAGGAGTTTTACAGGATTTGCGGCGGGTGAGCTGGAAGCTCACACTGGAGCGGCCATGTTGGCCTGGCTCTCGATCATCCCCCATACAGCTAATTTATTAATCTGCTTTTCAAGGATGACTTTGCATCTTGAGTAAGCACGCTACTTCTAATCCTTTTTAAAATGTGAGCAAATGTTAGTTCTGCAGACTGATGCATTTTTTGTGCAAGTTCTCTGTAGCAAAAAATGAATCCACAGATTGACATTGCTATGCTGCTGAGTGTATTAAGGCATTTCTTGTAGCCTAGTGTTTTAAATATAGGTTGCCCTTTCAATGGTGTTAACTGTAGGAGATCTCCAAAAACAATAACACGTTTTTCTCCGAACATGTCTACGTATCCCATTTTTAGGACCTCCAGCATTCTTAGATGAAGTAAAGCAAGCATGAGGTAGGAAACCATGCTTATTTATATCTACTAGGAAGACTTTCATTTATCGTACAATTATGCAGACTTCAGTTGCAGCTTCTGCTGACAATTTGTAATATTCTAATTTATTTTGGTGTTCAACTGGGAGCAGGAGTAGGCGTTGTAAAGTTACACCTCCAATGTTGTAAGCAGCTAGACCTGTGGGGCCTGTTACAACAGCAGAAAGGTTATTTGTTTTGTCTTCTAAACATTTTCTGATTGTTTTAATTAAGAAGGATTTGCCAGAACCAGCTTCACCACTTACATACATGAGCAGAGTTTTGTAATTTTTAAAAGTGCAATTATTATTTGCATATTGTAGTGCATGGTCAATTTCCTCAGTGGAATCTAGGTAAATGGTGAGTTGTTCATCATTTAACTGTGATTTGAGCACTGACACATCTTCAGATTCTTTGGATTGATACATTCATTGCTATACCACATTCATTGTGATACCACATTCATTGCTATTTCTGCATCATTTTGAATGAGTGGTTCTCCAAGTTGTTCTTGGCTTCCTGTGAGAGATGGTTGACTCCCTTCAGGAGTGTCTTTATCTAATAGTGTTTCTATTTCTTCTTCTTGCTGGCATTCATTGTCTAACATTGCTTTGTACTATTAAAATGGTCATTTGTTATACTGCTTTCGTTTGCCTTGAATGCAGCTTCAAAAGTGGCATGGTCACCTAACATTTCTTCCTCTTTTTTCTAAGGTTTGAATAGTTTAATTAGACTGTGTTTTGAAAGTCTTACTAGACTTCCTTCACAATTTAATACTGAGTATTTCCCAGTTGTCTCATTTGGTGTAACATTATTTAGTATGTATATTTTTGGGCTATATTGTACAGGCACATGTTTTCCAAAGCAGTTTGGATAGTAAGTGTCAATGAGATTATTTATTAATGTGTCTTGGCTGTTGGGATCCTTTTCACAATGAAGCTGGACCATGGTTTAGTAAGAGAATGTTTTAAGTTTTCCCATACAAGACTGTACCTGTTAAATGATCTTCAGCTTCTTAGGACGTGTACTCTCTATGTGACAGCATGTTGATACCAAAGCTGTACACTTTTTGTGAAAGGATTTTGTCAGATGATATGTCATGCCATAGGCCTTTTAGCTCCACTTTGGTGAGATAAGCTGTGAAATATCTTTTAACATCAGTTAAATTGTCTCTTTTTATTTTGCTTGACTGTTCGGACCATATGGCAATCCCCCTTGCGATTAGTCACACCACACCTCTCGAGCAAACCCAGCGGAAACCAAGCAATCAAGCCTTCAGATCCTTTAAGGACTTCCAGTGGAGGTTCTCACAGAAGAACTCACCAAACTCCACCTCACATGGGCTGATATACCTCTGATGAACCAGGACTGCAACTCGCTTCTCCAGGAACTCAACACCACCCTGACAAACAAGATCAACCACCGTGCCCCAATGAAACAGCACACTCTCAAGCCTAAAACTTCAGCATTGTGGTATACTGAAGAACTCAACCTCAACAAACAAACCATCAGAAAAAAGAAAAGAATTTCCAAAAATCCTGCAGTGCCTCCCACCTCGCCTTGCTCAAGAAACTCCATGCTACATGCAGGCGATATATCATCACTGCCAAGGCCAACTACTACCAAAACACCATAGCCAAGGCCAACAATGAAAGCAGAGCCCCCTTCAAAACCACCAAGCACTGCATCAGCCCTCTGCCTGACCCACCAATAGCACACTCCATTGAAAAATCCACCGCCATCAACTCTTTCTTCATCCCAACTTGCAAAACCACAATTAACTGGACAATTTTCAAGACACTCTCTATGGAAGACCTTACTTCCAGATTAGCATCCCCCAAGGCCACATCTTATGTGGACGACATCCTCCCTGCCTCCTTACTCAAGACCCTTCTGACTGAAGCACTCTTCCCTTACCTGACCATCATCAACAGTTCCCTAACGCAAGGCACCTTCCCCTTGATACTCAAGACCGGACAAATCCTCCTGCTTCTTTAGAAACCAAAACTGGACCCTGATGATCTGAGCAAATACTGCTCCATTACCCATCTTCCCTTTCTAGGTAAGATCCTTGAGAAAGCAGTAGCCGCACAACTCCTCCAACACATCAAAACCAATAATCTTCTTCAGTCCTACAAGTCTGACTTCAGACCCAGATGCATCACAGAAATGGCTACCATCAAGGTGATTGGTGATGCCCTTAAGAACCTTGTCGATAGCCATCCTTGCCTCCTAGTTCTCTTTGACCTCTCAGCAGCATTTGACACAGTAGACGACCAGACACTCACGGACAATCTACATCACTGCATGGTGATCAGCAAGATCATCCTCAGCTGGTTCAAACACTACCCGAACCACCAACACCTTGTACAAATGGATTCTTCCAGATCACCAACTCTACGCAACACCTGTGTAGTCCTGCATGGATCCATCCGTTCCCCTGGAATCTTCAATCTTTACATGGAACTGATTGGAACCCTCCTTTCTCCAATATTCAGATGATATTCCGATGTACCTCAAGATATCCTCCATCGGAGACATCCTAATGCTTAAGGCCTGCCTCACATTGATCCAGTCCTGGAAGTTCAGTGCTTACCTGAAGCTCAACCCCTCCGAGACTGAATTCCTACTGCTGACCAGAAACACTGAACTCCCTGACATCCAGACCTTGCTCTCTGCTATGACCTCGAGGGATTCACACCCCAGTTGGCGCCCTGTGCCAAGTCTATTGGGTTTAACTTCAACTGACACCTTGCGTTCAAACAGCACATAGCAAGGAAGACACAAACAACCTGAGGTGAACTTTCTCTCCTGTGGAAAATCAAGCCCTTAATTACAGAAAACAACTTCAGATCTGCTGTCCAAGGCTTAGTCTTCTCTCACCTGTATGGTGGCAATGCCCTTTTGGAAGACATTCTGGTGATTACTGTTATGCAGAATCATATGCAGTACCATTTGGGAACACCACACAATTAAGACTACAAGTGTAAGTACAAAGTCACCTTTGGTACAAGCTGTACTACACAGTAAAGTGGTAGTGATGGCTGAGCAGGAAGACTTATCTCAAGAGTAAAGTGAGCAGTATCAGAAGTTACACAAAGGACAACAATTACTATGGTTCAAAAACTGACTCAAGGTTTCTGAATAAAAGAATATACATTTATTTACACATTCATTTGTAAAACAGTTCACTAAATAAAGCAGCAGAAAAATCACACTCTTAATATACTACACAACACCCAATCAATTCTGGACAAGTTAGGCTCAAAATGAAGTGTGAGCAAAATGGCACTCCAGCAATTAAAAAGGGAGGGAAAGACAAGGTTATACAAAATTAAGCAGCACCAACAAGTAAGTGGGCAGGGCAATCTAGAAAAGGCTTGCTACAATGAGGATTCAAATCAATAGGCCTGGGCCAATGTTAATGGTTCAGAGTCTTTGCAGAGGATCACACAGTTCAGAGTATTTCATGGTTAAGTATTTGCCAAAAGTTCGAAACGAAGTTGGTCGAAGGAAAAGTTATTTAAAAGAGTAGAGAAGGACAAGCCCTCGGATTGGCGAAAGATTTAAAACACTTTCTATGCGGTCGAACGGAACGAACAACCGGGTTTGAACAGTACCTCAGAAGAAGAAGAATGCTGTAACTGAGGCAGAAGTTCCTGGCAGATCCTGCAGGCTCACGGTTTCTGCAGCGACTGTCAGACTGAAATGAAGGAGGAAGACTGGAGGGTCCTGCACTGCAAGGGAAGAAACCAGCAGCAGAGCAAAGCAACAAATAAAAGGTGCGCTCCTTAAAACCCAAACAGGGTCTGGTCCTCCTGGCTATCCGGTTCACTGCACCTGTGCACAGCAAATTTGACCAGGGGAGGGAGGCCTTGCTTGGTGTTTGGGGAACTGGTTGGTCCCACCAGCTCAAGGGAAGAAGATTCCTTGCAGATCTTCTCTGTTGTCGAAGTTTGGAGATTCAGACCCGCAGCAGAGCTTCACTGGGAGGTTCAGTCGTGGTAGTGGTCCTCTTCTTTCAGCTTCTCTTTGGTTTTCTCGATCCAGTGGCGACTCTGCCTTTCAAGCCCCAGAGTCCTGCTTTTTATGCAGTTTTCCCCATTCACACAACTTGACTGTCAATCACACAGCAGGGTGGCTGCCCTGGCAGGACAGTCACCTAACCAATCAAACAAGAGTACGACTTGGGTGACCAAGTGAACCCTGTGTAGGGGTCCTAAAACCCCTCCCTCACATCCTGCCTACCCAGACTCTGAGGTGCCTAAGGAGGGCTTCTGTGCAGAAGCCGCGAAAGGAGGGCGAACAAAGGAACCAAACCTGGTTTGGCGCGCAGAGTAAAACACGAGAAAGACCTTTACAAAAAGAAATGGCAAATAAACCCAGCCGGAACCAAATAAAAGTAAATGGGGTCCAGCAGATTAAAGTTCGAGGCTACTAACATAGCCTAAAACAGTACCAAGGCTATTTTCATAGACAGCGGTAGGAAAAATATGGTAGATACCACTGCCGCCAAGAAAGGGGAATGAAATAATGTTCCATGAGAAACAGACAAAAAGGGATAACTAGTAACCCTTTCCAGTACTCTATGTAAGATAGTTTGTACTGGGTCTGTGAATTTTTTAAAAGACTAATGAAGTCAATGGCATCTCTACATGTTCTGGGAGACAGTAGTCAGTCCTAGAAAATTGAGTTTAAAGTGGGAAGTCTGAAAAAGACAACCCTGCGTCACTGCACTAAAGGTGCTGTGTGATGCACAGTAAAAAGATGATGCCTATGGAGTAGGTCAAGCTCCGCAGTCTATGAACACAAAAATGTTAACCACACAGCAAAACACAGGTAAGAGTGGGACAAAAAGGCTCACATTTACCCTGGCACCCCTGAAATGTGTCATGCATGCTGCAGCAAGAATCATTAAAGGACTCCGCAAATTCGACTACATCAACCTGACCCTCACCATACTGCACTGGTTCCCACTGCACCCCTGTATCAACTTCAATTCCTGTTGCATCATCTAAAAGGCTGTCATTCCAAAGTCCCCATGCCCACCGTCCCATGTTAGTATCCTGCCCCTTTTTTACTCTGCTTCTTTCACTGTGTTCTTCCCCCTATGATTGTAAAGTGCTCTGTTGTTTCTCAAATCTAGGTAGACTCTCAATAAATACCCTATTAATAATAATAATAATAATAATAATAATAATAATAATAATAATAATTGTATGCAATGTATTGAATGTCTATGTTGGCATTCCACACAAGTCCAATGAATGGAGTGTAATCATTGATGAACATAGACATGAAACTGTGTACTGGTGTAGGGAATACAAAGCAACATTTTCTGAAGTATGTTCCTTTGTTTTTGTATCAACAACAACAGTATTTGTCACACTTATGTCATTGGAAAACATAAGATTTACATCCGCAGGTCATTATGCATGTCTTCTGAAGGGATGTCACAGGTAATGTAGTTTTCAATAAAATGTAAAACAGTGTCTTTACTGTTGTGGCCACATTTGGGAACATTTTTAATCCACAAATGCATCTGTATGTGTGGTGCTGCTCTGGATTGATATTCTTTCCACCAAAAGAAGTGTTCTACTTCTCTGAGTAGTGGACCGTTTTTATTACAGATGAAGTGTAACTTCCCAATAAAACGATGGTGAAAATATCTTGGGGGTCATTCCGAGTTGGGCGGTAAGGGATACCGGGCACTGGTAAGGAGACACCTTACCGGCCAATTTCAAGGTCCCTTAGCGGGAACCGTAAAGGACGTGTTGTCTGACCAGGGCGCTAATAACGGGCCTGCTATTCGCGTGCCTGTTATTAGCGCCTTCCACATTCCAATTGAACCCTATGGGGGATCAAATGGGAATGGGGAATGGTTGGTTGAATGGGGACTTACCGGGTCCTCCAGGGTCGGAATGACCCAGTAAGTCCCCATTCAACCAGACTGGACCCATACCCGGTATGGGAGGCAGCCATGGTGCTAATAGCACCATGGCTACCGCCCAACTCGGAATGACCCTCCTTGTCATGAGACATTGGCCCTCATTACAACTTTGCCGGTCTGCAAACAATGGTGATGGTAAGCTTATCGCCACAGTTGTTTCTGGACCGGCAAAGTACAAGGCTGGCGGAACAGCACCCGGCCGCAGACGTTCATGGAAGCACCGGCTGTGGGGCTCAAATGGGAATGGGGATTAATAATTGCCGCCGCCTGATTTACCAGACTGCCGGGCTGTAATGCCCCAGTTATTCCGGCAAGCCAGGCAGCAGTAATTCATTACGGGTCCGGCGGCTACCTGCCAGTTTTTCCGTCACGGTTTCTGCCGGACTCATAATGAGGGTTGACAGGATCGAGGGGACAGAGTTCTCCTGTACTTTGTATTTCTATTCTTTCTTTATTTTGGTGTGCAGTGCGTAGCAAGTCATGCAAGTCATCATTTGCATATTCTGCACAACTTAGAGTAACAAACCATATGTGTGGGCCTAGGTTCCTTAACATGCAACGTACATCAGCATGCAGTCAGAACCTGTATTCCTTTGCCTTTGTACCATGCATATTTGCTAAGAGATTTGTAAAACTTGACTGCAACACTTCAACGTTGTCTTTTTTCTTTTGAAGGAGTTCAGTAGATGACATGTTAGGAAGTGGGTGCCTGTTCTTAGTGTGTGTACAACTCCATAACATAGAGTTGCTAGTACGCTTTCAAACAAGATATGGAACATTTTTCAAAATTTTTCCGGTATCTTGGTTCTTCAAAATACATTCTTAGAGAAGGTTATTCTGATCCACTGATTTGTATGGGTTTAATATTGTGTCTTCCTCGTTTTCATGTAGGGATGAGTAGTGGTAAACAACTTGCTTTAAAAAAAATTCCCATATACTCATTGGAAACTCTTTGGCTTCACGCATTTGATATGTTTGTAATGCATCTTCCATTGACTCTCTGGTATGTAGTGGGTGAATTGTATACTGGTCAAGAATGTTCTCATTAGTGATAGGATCAACACATTCAAACTGACCAGTTTGTGGTGCACCTTCATATATTTTTGTTGATTCATTTTCCTTTTCTTCTATGCTTACATCTTTGTAGTATTCATTGTTTTGTTTAATATACTTTAGGGCTTCTTCACTTTGTTCATGCTGTTGCCAAATTTGTTTGTCTTTTATTGGCACACCATTAAATAGTACAATCAAATATTGTTGCAATGGTCATCATACTCCTAGTGTTTCCACCTTTTTATGTATGTCTCATGGTAAGTATACTTCTTTGCCACAAATACCTTTGAGCAATTCTGATGGAGGTAATTTATCAGTTTTGGATTGCAGATGTATTATAACTTGGAATTGGTGTACTGTTTGAAATATGATACTCTCATATAGATTGGGTTGTTGAGGAGCACTTGGAAGTGGAAATATTTGTAAGTTATTATTGTTAGCACAAGATGGCATTTGGTTATCATCAAGCTTACTATTGCAAACTACTAATGGATCAGTTATGTTGTATTTATGTTCTGCTGTTAGATGAATGGCTAATTGGACCGCTGTGATTCTTCATTGTCTTCTATATTGTAGGACATATCTACTATTGCACTTTTCTTATAAAACGTTCGGCGACAACAGACACATACTTTGTCTGGAATTTCAGCAGACGTGCTTTGTGACTTTGCTATTCCTTTTTTGTATATGTTTGTAAGGAGTTAGTTTTGAAAAGTTGTTGGTTAATGTTTTGTAAGTTAATTGTGTTTTCTAATTCTAGTTTAGTTCTGAAATATTTATTTTGCATGTGTTCTATTTGTCCAAGGATTTCTTAGGGTGTTCCATTTAGGAGATTGTCATTGAGTTTTTGTAGTTCTAGAGCCAGACTTTTAGCATTAGACCGTCTATGCACAAAGTTTTGCATGGTAGACTGGTACATTACTAAGATTCTTATATGATGGAAGGTGCTTTTACGCAGTTCATGAAATGCAGGCTAATGAATGTCCTTCTTGTCCAGTGTGGATGCACATCATCACAAGTTGGGTGGTAATCTGGTGCAATTTCTGCCAAGCAGTATTAGCACTGCATCACAACATGGCCTGAAGGCGTGCCCGACTCCGGTGGTAATGTTATCAGCGCCCGGTGGAAACTGCGCTGAAATAAGGGTTACCACAGGAAAATGGGAGCTAATATCACTCCCGCCGGTGATCCTGGCGCTATTAGCGCTGGTGTAAATTGTGTCATAGCCGGGAACGGGAAGCTTGCGGCCGCCATTTTGAAAAAACACAATCCATCAATCATCTCTACTTCCTGCAGCAATCCGGTCCTGGAACGAAGCCAGAATGTCTCAGGAGAGCATATGAGGCAAGGTGGCAGAACATCGTCTGCAGAAACCAACATTTTGTGAGGAGGAGCTGGTGGTGCTCACAGATGAGGTCATTGCCCACTGTGGCGAACTATATGGCAGTCGGCAGCGTAAGACTACTGGACAGTGCAGGACAGCCATCTAGCATGCTATCATCCAGAAGGTGACTGCAGTGGCGACTGTACCCCGTGACAGAGAGAATTGCCGCAAGCGGTGGAATAACCTGAGGGTCAGAGGATGTGGGGACTGCTGTCCCAACACAACCAGGAGTCCCTGGCGACTAGTTCAGGCACTGTGGAGTCACTAGTCCTCACCGCCTGGAAGGAAAAGTGCAGCACAGTGCTGGACATATAAGGAATAGAGGGAGTTAGCGGTGCGGAGGTGGGTGCCAGCAGCCAGGAGGCAGGAGGTGAATCAACCCCCACAACACAAGTGAATACACAAAGGACAGCCCAGCATAAGATGCCCCAGTGGACAGGGACACACGTCAGCAGACCCAGACGCAGGGCATCCGAACAGGGTGGAGTGACGGGTTGGCAAATCAGCTACCCTCCACAGCAGCCATGGGACATGGCACCAAGGGCACCCCTGAGTGTCACAGCAGCGGAAGGGTTGACAAGTGACCTAACCAAATGCCATGCACACCACACCCAGAAGAAATTGTCTATCAGTCCATGGCGGGCCAGTCTCAGGCACATATTGTGCAGCATGGCACACACAAGCACAATTTTACCCACTTTCTCTGGAACCTCATCATGGTTTGACCATAATGTTCGAGGCAGCGGTAACATGCCTTCAGGAGGCCGAAGGTACACTTGATGCACACACAGTTCCTGCTGTGAGCGTGGTTGTAGGCATTCTCCTGCAGTGTTTGTGGATCATGCACAGGGGTCATTAGCCAGGGCAGATGTGGGTATCTGGAGTCACCTGCATGGGGAAAGGCACAGGCATTAGTCATGGTGTATGCTGTAGCGGTGGCCTAACACAATATCAGAGCAATGTACATTAAGTGCATACAAATGGGCCTTCATTTCATGTCATGTGCTTATTGAATGTCTGTGCATACTGTGTCACTCATATCATGCATTGTTTCTACTTCACATGAGCCCTGTTCCCTTGCAGCAGATGTTACATATGGTGTCTGTCAATGGAATGTGCAGATGACATGGTGGCTGTCATGTGGCAGTGTATTTCCATCATGTATGTGACATGCTGGGTTCTCCATGGGCCCTGCCTGAGCATTTGGTGCCAATGGGTGTCCATTGTAGGCTGGTCACACATAGGTGCATGGCTTTGGTACTGGCAGGGTTTTTGTTCTGTGAGGCAATGTGGCCATTAGTCAGCATTGCTTTGGTTAGTGCATGTTGCATTGTGGTACCTGTAGTCATGTTAGTATTTATAGTTGCTACCCCTCTTTGGACATGTACTTTGCAGCGCATGCATGCTAGCATTTCTCCTCACCCGCTATCTAGGTCCATAGTCCTCTGTGCCGCTCTGTGTATCCTGTCAGTGTGCTGTTCCATAGGACCATGACATTGTGGGTGGAACCAGGGTAGCAGGCACAGCACTTGCTGATGTACAAGTTTGGGTCGCAGGTCACCTGCATATTTAGGGAGTGGTAGTGTGTGCGGTTACGGTTCACTGCTTCATGGGCCTGGGGGGCCACCAACGAGGCATGGGAACAGCCCAGGGCAGCCATCACATTTGGCATTTGGGCAATGGCATAAAACTGTGCCTTCATGGCATTTATTTATTTTTTATTTTATTTGCTTATACTGTGCCGTGAGCCCTCAGCCATTGGGGCGCCAACATTAAGACAAGGACATGGTACTAACATGGTAAAAAGACATACACATGAAACAAAGTAGAGTGAGGTTATTCTGACTCTGGGACAGGAGTTACTTAAACAAGTGAGTTTTACGTTTCTTTTGGTAGATAGTATATACAGGTTCTAATCTTAAATGCAGTGGTAGAGTGTTCCATTTGGTTGCGGGCTTTATGTGAAAGGCTTTGCCTAAGCCATTTGTTCGCTTATGCGATTCAACCATGATATGGCCCTGTGCTTCTGATCTAAGGGCTCGACCTGGTACTTAGTGAGTGATCTTTTCTTTAAGGTATACTGGAGCTTTCCCATGTATGCACCTGTGTACCAAGGTCAGAGCCTTAAACTGGATTCTGTCTTCCACAGATAACCAATGCAGTTTTCTTCTGTCCTCACTAATGTGTTCCTTCTTGGTTTTCTTTTTTATGATTCTTACCATGCTGTTCTGAATCATTGCCATTGTGTTATGCACCATTTGTTTGACCCTAATAGAAGTGCACTGCCATAATCCAGTCGGGAGAGTATGGTTGCTCTGCCCTGAGGAGCCGTAAAAAATAGAAACAGATCTTATTCATTTGCATAACTTGAGTCTTCCATGAACATCCCCAGAGGTTTCACTTTGCTAACTACCTTTATGGGGCAGTCATTGATAGAAAAAGACTCATACTGATGGTTTAATTTGGCCCAAGCTTGATTTGATCCGAAGACCATCAGCTCTTTTTACTTACAGATTTAAATTGTCTTGTATAGTGCCTTAACTTTGTCACTGTCTTGTATGTAATTTCCACTCAGTTCTACCACCATCTGAGTATCATCTGCCTAGTTTGTGAAATGTGGACCGATTTTATCTAATACTATGCAGAGGTACCTGATGTAAAGGATAAAAACGGAGTGGTGACAAACTGGCACCTTGTGGTACCTCACAAAATATGGATGTCGCGTGGGAGAATGTATCCCCCAATGGACCTTAGATTTCCTTTCTGAAAGGAAGGATGTTAGCCAGCCAATTGCTTCTTTGGAGCAATTTTCCCCCTTCTCGAATGCCTGTTTTAGCTGCTCGTGATCTAGAAGATCAAAAGCTGTATTCAGATCAAGAAGTATGAGTAGTCCTGTGTTCACTTTGTCAACTATGCTCAGCATATGCGTCTGTAAATCAAGCATTGCTGTTTCCGTGCTATGAGCCGCACGGAAGCCTCGCTGCTGGTTATGCAAGATTTCATTTGCTTCGACATATGCCTGCAGTTGGGTCGTGGCGATCTTGTCCAATACTTTAAGAATTAAATTACAGTTCGTGATGGGTCTCAGGTTTCCCGGATCCCTTTGATCAAGCTCTGGTTTCTTCACCAAAGGTGTGATTGTTACAGTTTTGATGTTTGTCGGAACTACTCCATTACGAAAGGAGGCGTTCACAATTTGTGTGAGTAGTGGGGAAAAGATATTTATATTTTCCAGAATTAATTTCCGTGGGAGTACATTTTCAGCGCAAGACGTTGATTTCATTGAGGACAACGTTTTAATAATATCCTCTGTTATAATATGGAATTTGAAGGTTTCCAGGTGATTGTGCGGCTTTCTCCCAATAGACAGGTCGACCTGGTCTAAGTATGTTTTTTGAGATTCTTTTATCAGATCCCTAGCTTTAATGATTTTTTCTGTGAACGCTCTTTGAACTTTATCACAGTCTTTCTGGGATGGTTTAAACGTGGGAACTAGTGCTTTTGGCTTCCCAATTGATTTGAGGATTACACACAATTTGCTGTTTCAATTTTCGGCTGACCTGATTTGTTCATTGAAATTGTTGTTTTTTGCCTAACAGATACCCTTTCTGTAGGTTTTCTCTATTTCTGTCCAAACTGCATTGACCTGGGCGGGGGTGGTAGGCAGTGAGATTTGGCGTTGGACTTGACGCAGGAGGGCTTTGAGCACCTTGGCCAAAACCGCGCAGAATGTGGGCTGTGCCTTGCCATGCATCATGGCCTCAGAGTGCTGGAAGGTGCTAGTTCCAAGAAATTGTAGGACAGACACTAGCTTCAACAGCGAGGGCAGAGCTGTCTGGATGTTGATCTTGTGCCCTATATCAGCCTCTATTGTGGTGTGCAGCTCAGTTATGGTCTCCCTGTGGAGGCTGTACAGGTTGACCAACTGGCTGTCGGTGTGAGACCAGGGTGAGGGCCTAATCCTTGGGATAAGTGCATGCCTTGCTTGGGCTCTCTCTCCTCCCACCCCACCAACCCCATGCGTCCTGGCCTGATTGTCCTTCCTCTCTACCTCTAGGTGCAGCATGAGCAGATGCCTGTTCCAGCTCACAGTGGCTAGTGGCAGCATGGCGTTGGAATCAGTGTTTGCGGTAGGGGTTTGCCTTATGTAGCCCTCTGGAGTGGATTTGGCTCACCTGTAGCTTAATTTCCAGCATCTGTGCTAATTTACCTCCAGCTGGCTTCTGGAGGAAACTGTGCTTTGTTTTCAGCAGTATTAGCACTGGTTTTTGTTGCTAAAACCGCTGAACATGTACTTGTGATGTGACTGTGTTTGCCCCTCATGTCGCTGGCTGTAATAGCGCAGGCTGTAATTGCACCAGCTGTAATAGTGCCGGCTGATTTTACAGTCAGCAGTATTTGCGCCGGCTCATGATTTGGTGGAGCGGTATTGGCTGCGCTAATTCTGTTACCGCCACTTTTAAGGGTTACCACTGGACTTGTGTTGAGGCCCATTGCATATTGAGCTGCTTGTCCATTTGTATACTGGACGTCTTGTGTGGACATAAGGAACATTTGGTTTAAAGTTTGTAGGGGAAGATTATTCTATTAAGGTTTATTTTACCATAATTGTATCTACTACTATTTTATAGCCTCTTCCATTGGTGTATATGGCCATTGAGTTTGTTTTTTTGTTGGTTATGTGCTTCTTTATTGAAATGTGGTTCTGTGCTACCGGTGGGAAACCCTTCACCTGCACAGAAGTTAGAAAAGCTATCTATGTGCACATTGCGCATGTGTAGAAGTTTTTTGTACTTTTTTAATTAATTTAGTTACTGGATGTATTCCGTTTAAAATTAATATACATAATTGTCTTTTTAGATTGAATTCACTGTCAATCAGAGCTTCAAGTGGTCATTTTCGTTGTTAATTTTTAAGTGAGGAATGTGACTTTTTAGATTTTTTTTACAAGATTGCTAAGAACTCTATGCTGGAACATTTTATTGTAAAATTGATTTATTGATTTTTGTGTATGTTTTACTTTGGATGCACAGACATTGCTAAATATAGTTTGACGTTCATTTTCAGTTGTAATTATTTTACTACATATTTGGTTACTTTTCTTTTTTGATGCAGGAGCAATACGTTTGTTAATGGTAACTGTTGTTGTACTTTGCAAGAGCACAGTTACTTGTTCTCTCACTTGTACATTTTCCATAGATTGTTATAGCGGGGGGTGAGTAAATCACTTTCCCTTCTTTTTATCTGCTCGATCTTTTCTGTGTCCAACAGAGCTGATGTTTAATAGGCATTGGGCCTCATTACGACCCAGGCGCTAATGGGTTAACTGCGCCGTAAAAGGCTGCGGCGCCGTAAACTTTTTAGCGCCTAATTACGAGGTCCCTTTGCGGGACCCGACCTTAACGGCTGGTGTAGACCAGCCGTTAAAGTAGGGACCCGCAAAGGGACCTTGGTGCTAATTACGGTGCCGCAATTTGCGGCACCGTACTTAGCGCCTTCCCCATTCCCATTGAGGCCTATGGGGCAAAAATGGGAATGGGGAAGGGCCATGGAGGAAGGGGGAATTACCACCCCGCCAACCTTGTAATGGGGTGGTAATTCCCCCTTTCTCCATGGCGGAGCCGGTAACTTACCGGCATGGACCATAGTGCTAATAGCACCATGGTCTTCTGCCAGGGTCGTAATGTGGCCCATTGTTTTGTATCTGTTAAAGAAAAGAAAGTGTGTACTTTATTGTTGCAGAAAGGTTCTGTGGGTGTTATTGCACAGGGATGAGGAAGATTAGTCTAATAATAAAGAAATATGCCCCGAGCGGCGGGGGCATTACCGACAGAAGCATTTCCAGCGCGTCCGCTCCCGAAAAAAAAGAAGGTAAGTGCGGTTGGGAGGGCGGAAGGGAGGGGAAGTGGGAAAAAAAATAACTAAAAATGTACCTGCGTCCCCAGCGGGGGACGATGGAAGCCTCCTGCGTGTGGAGGCTCGGAGCGGGGATGGCCCTGCTCCGAGTCTCCACAAAGCAGGTGGCTGCCATCTTCCCCCGCCGGGGACCAAGGCATAGAAGGTAAGTGGGGTGGGGAGGGTAGGGAGGTGGGAGGAGGGAGGAAAAGGGAGGGGAAAAAAGCCTTACCTCTGTCCCCGGCAGGGGGCGAAGGTAGCCTCTCAGCCGTGGGGAGGGTTGGAGCGGGGATGGCCCCGCTACGAGCATCCTCATTGGCTGAGGGGCTACCACTCCCCCCGCTGGGGACAAAGGCCATGGAATCCCGACAGAGTGATTCCTGGCCTGGTAATGACTCGGCGAGGGCCAATCAGAATGGCTCTTTCATTCCGATTGCACCCTCGCCGGGTACTAATATAGATTATAATTGCATAGTAGGATGTGGAACAGGAATGTATAGATATTCAGAGCTATGGACTACATTATTTGTAGAGCAAGAGGTTCTATATCTGTGGTGTAGTGATATATGGAAGAGGGAGGTTGGGATAATGCAGAATCGTGTAATTTCAGTAATGGTATGAGGAAGGGGGCAATGCAGCAAGGAATACATTCTTATTAGTGAAATCACATGAGTGAGAGTGTTGTCAGCATAAACATATAGGTTAATGTTGAGTACTGGGATAGGGAAGAGGTTGTGTTGTAATAATCATATAAATTATAATTTCACAGTAGGATGTGGAAGAGGAATGTATAAATAATGGGAGTAAAGGATTTGTAGAGGAAGAGTGTAGGGCTATGAGGAAGAGAGATGTGGGGATAATGCAAAATAATGCGATTAAGTAATGGCGTGAAGAAGGGGGGAAATGGAGCAAGGAATGCCTCAAAGGACCTGTGAATAGCTCCCCTAGCAGATGAGTGCATCACAGTATATACAGAGGACAGGTGTCTTCTGAAGGTAAGGATCAACGGCCCCTTGATAGCCTGCAATGTAGCAGGAGGAATCCTCAGCCTAAGGGAGGTGGAATGAGCATGGGCAGGAGTGAAAGTTGATGGTGCAGTAGAAGTGGTGTTCCTAAGTCCTGAAAAAGGCACTGCCTTTTGAATGTATTTTCCACACTGTAACAAATGCTGTGCTTCAGTGCCTGTTGGGGGTAGAAGTGAATTCTTTATACAGGGTGTACAGTTTTCATTATGATAATCCATAATATTGTATTATAATTTTAAAAAACAGTATTTACATTTTCAAACTTATAACAGATGTAAAACATGTTTGTATTCATTGTATGCATTTTTGCTCTTCATATACTTGTTCTACTAAAACAAATAAAGAATATTGTGTGCCCCTGAGATTTTGAGTAATATTCATGCCACCTATCCCCAGGTACGTCCGCCGATTGGCGATACTGTCCGCAGACATAATAGCTAATATATGTGGGAGGGGAGAACAATTCTAAGTGAAAGGTTTGTCAAAAGATGTTATGAGGTTGCTGGGAAATTAAGTTGCACTGGTATTAACGCTTGGAGTTTAGTGAAAAAACATTGTCAAAAGGAAGTTATGGTTGCAAGGTAAAATCGAAAAGACCAAAGAAATTCACCAGTTATGGTAGCTGCGCAACCATAACCCGCTCCACCGCCACACAGTGCTCACATTAACACTGAGAACATCAAAGCCGACATCACAAATGGCAAATGGCATCATAGATGACCTCACTGATGATATTACATATCCAGGGAAGTTGATTTTGTTCAGTGACAGTATGAAATTTAAGCAGAGGACTTGATGTGGTCATTCTGCATTGAAAACATGACACACATACTTCAAAGGTGCTGTACATGTAGACTTTAACCTTGTTTTAGGTCCTTATGTAACTTTCCTTAGGGTTTGCCCTTAGCTCATGGTGCACATGCATGGAACAAAAAGCAGGCACCAGACAGATAATACAATTTGTATACATGATGATGGCCTCTTATCTTAGTTTGATTTTCTAGTCATAGTATTGGTTTCTGCCTTACTAGACTTTCCCTGTATGTGCCTCAGATTTGCATCCATTGATGCTATACATACAGTCTGTATACTAACACATGTGTGTAGTAATTCTTTTGAGCTTTTGATTACAACTTTAATATTAGTCAAAATTCTGATAGGCTTGGATTTATGATTCCTATAGTCAAACATACCAGATTAAGAATACTGTACTTGTATGTTCAATGGGGCTGCCATTGTCTATCTTTCTCTATCATTGGATACAAAATATAAATTCTCATCAGTCCACACCACCAGCAACTCACTCTTCCTCTTCACAGTCCCCAACTACGACCACTTCACGTTTCCTCATCACAGTACCCCACTACCACCAACTCACTCTTATTCATCATTGTCCCCCGCTATGATCATCTCACTATTCCTTATCACAGTCCTCCAGTACTACCAACTCATTCTTGCTAGTCACAATCCCCCACTATCACCATCTGACTCTTCCTCATCACAGTATCCCACTACTACCATGTCACTTTTCCTCATCACAGTACCCCACTACCACCAACTCACTCTTCCTCGTTACAGTGCCCCTATACTATCAACTCACTCTTCTTCATCACATTAACCCAATGCCACCAACTAAGTCTTACTCATCACAGTACCCCAGTACCACCACCTCACTCTTCCTCATCACAGTCCACCACTATCCCCACCTCACTGTTCCTTGACACTGTCCCCCTCTACTCCACCCCACTCTTCCTCAACACCGTCCCACACTACTACCACCTCACTCTTCCGTTTCACAGAAACCCCAACCACCAACACACTTTTCCTCTTCACAGCCCCCACTGCCACCACTGCACTCTTCCTCATCACAGTGTCCCACTACCAGCAATTTACTCTTCCTCATCACAGTCCCCTACTTCCACAATCTCACTTTTCCTTTTTACATTCCACCACTACCACCACATCGTTCTTTTTCATTGCATTACCCCACTATCAAGAACTCACTCTTTATCATGACAGTACCCCACTAACTTCATCTCACTCATCCTCATCCCAGTCCACCACCAACTCCATTTTGCTTTTCCTTGTCACAGTCCCCCACTACTCCACCTCACTCTTCCTCATCGCAGTACCCCACTAACTACACCTCACTCTTCCTTGTTGCAGTACCCACTAACTCCTCCTCACTCCTCCTCATTGCAGTACCCCACTAACTCCACCTCACTCTTCCTCTTCACAGTCCCCCACAAACTCTACCTCACTCTTCCTCATTGAAGTACCCCACTACCACCACCTCACCCTTCCTTGTCGCAGTACCCCACTATCCCCCCTCAATCTTCCTTGTCACCTTCCTGCACTACTACCACCTCACACTTCCTTATCACAGTCCCCCTCTACCACCATCTCACTCTTCCTCATCACAGTCTCCCAATACCAGCAACTCACTCTTCCTCGTCACAGTCCCCTACTACCATCATCTCACTCTTCCTCATCACAGCCTCCCACTTCCACAATCTCACTCTTCCATGTCACAGTCCCCTGCTGCCACCACATTACTCTTTCTCATCGTAGTACCCCACCATCACCAACTCACTCTTCATCGTGACAGTACCCCACTGACTCCACCTCACTCCTCCCCATGACAGTGCACCACTAACTCCATCTCACTCTTCCTCATCAGAGTACCCCACTTTACTCTTCTTCATTCTAGTACCCCACTAACTGCACATCCTTCTTCCTCATCACAGTACCCCACTAAATCCACCTCACTGTTCCTTGTCGCAGTACCCCACAAACTCCACCACACTCTTCCTTGTCATAGTCCCCCACTAACTCCACCTCATTCTTCCTCATCACAGTCCCCCACTGACAGAAACTCACTCTCCCTCATCAAAATCCCCTCCTACCATCATCTCACTCTTCCTCGTCACAGTCCCCCACTACTACAATCTTACTCTTCCTTGTCATAGTCGCCCACTGCCACCACATCACTCTTTCTCATCGCAGTACTCCACTATCACCAATTCACTCTTCCTCATGAATGTACCACACTAAATCGTCACAGTTCACCACTAACTCCATCTCAACCTTCCTCATCACAGTTCCCACTACATCACTACACTCTTCCTTGTCCAAGTACCTCACTGCCACACCTCATTCTTCTTTGTCACAGTCCTCCACTAACTCCACCTCACTCTTGCTCATCACTGTCCCCAACTACCCCACCTCACTCTTCCTCATCACAGTCCCCCACTAACTCCACCTCACTCTTTTTTGTCCCAGTGCCCCACCGACTCCACCTCACTCTCCCTCATCACAGCACCCCACTAGCTCCATTTCACTCTTCATTGTCACAGTCCCCCACTAACTCCACCTCACTCTACTTCATCACAGTCCTCCACTAACTCCACTTCACTTTTCTTCATCACAGTCCCCCACTAATTTCATCTCACTCATACTCGTTACAGTCCCCAACTACTCCACATCACTCTTTCTTGTCACAGTACTCCATTACAACCAACTCACTCTTTCTGTACCCCACTACCATCACCTCACTCGTCTTCGTCATAGTCCCCAACTACCCCACCTCACTCTTTTTCATCAAAGTCCCCCACAAACTCCACCTCAATCTTCCTTGTCACAGTTCCCAACCACCCCATCTCACTCTTCCTTGTCACAGTCCCCTACTAACTCCACCTCGCTCTTCCTCATCAAGTACATCATTACTAATCCCTTCTTATCTATTAGACACAAAAAAGATGAATCGCTTGATTACACCAATGTTGTGCAGCTCATGAATATATATTGATAACAAATTATATGAAATCAAGTATGAAACTATCTAATGCCAGAAAGTCTTGAAATTCAGTGAAAAAACTTTATTTGAAGTGATGTTAAGGTGCCGATTTAATGGCACAAACCCCCTGAAATCCGAAAGCTGCAAGAAGCTATGCCACCTTAACTATGAGGCCCGCATTGTGCAGCCCGCAAGAAGGGTTGGACTGGGGCATGAAATTGTCTTGGGCACCAATTAAAAAGTAACCCACAGTTGCAAATGGCAATTCATTGCTTTTGTGACAGACTTTTTGACTAGTATCCATGGGGAGTTTTTTGGATAAAATGTGATGCAAATTGTGCATTTAAAAGAATATGTATTCAGTAACAATGGTCAAAATGACTAGCCGCATGGTGAAGTAATTCACAAAGTCCCCCACATTGACCCAAAAAAAAGGCCCACACTAGGATTTAGCATTTTGGGTTCAGGATTTCTCATTGCCCAATAGGCCAGTCCGAGCCTGCTCGTAACCACCCCTGTGACATCGAAATTTCATCACTGATGATATCACATCACTTATGTCATCATGAGTGACATCACTGATACAACATTTAAAAGCGTGCTTCTGCATATATGGGTGGATTCAGGTGCAAAGCTAGGTTGCAGTTTGCATTTAAGAATACTGTCCATTTACAACCATGTTAGTCTTACACATTAGAGTTACTCTGTATTGCTTCAGCATTTGCTATGATGTTACATGCTAGTACCTTATTCACTCTGTTCTAAACATAGTCCACTATGCAAAGAAGATATTTGAGCATTACAATTATGACTTTACACCTGTCCACCAAATAATCCAACATACTTCATAAGGGTCAAATGTAAGGCCAGGTCCATGTAAAATACAAAGGCTATAGAAGGTAGCCTGCAACAGTCAACAATGTTAAAAAACACTTTCAGGTTGTGGGGACACATAAGGCTTCCTTCCAAGTGTGGCAGTCCGAAAACAACATGCAGGTAATTCCAATTTACGGCACACTTTCTGGTCCGCCGCACTATGAGAGGCAACCTCGGAAACAACATTGCCAGCCACTGCATCCACTGTGACACTGTTGCCAGAAAAAATTAAATTGAAGCTGTTTTTGGACAAGATGGAACAAGAAGACCACACTACGAGTGAATGTTTAGAACTAAGGCCAAGGAGTAAGTTCATGGTTCCTGTACAAAATTCCACATTTGAAACATTCCAGAGATGTGTTCTGAATTATCTGAAACAGATCAACTATAAGAAGATGTATCACAGCAACTTCACACACTGGGAACAACAGGCTCTTAAACAACTCTGGACAAATCCAGATATTACATTGAACCCAACGGACAAAGTGGGAGTGTTAGTAATAATGGATTTAAACAAGTACAAAGATGAAAGTGAAAAACAAATAAGTGACCAGGATACCTATATGCAAGTTGACCAGGAACCCACCAAACTACTTATCCAACAAGTATTGGATGAAGCAGAGAATAATGAATGTATTAATCACCATACTAAAGCATTTTTAACTAATGATCACCCTATAATGCCAGTTGTATACTGCTTACCCAAAATTCCTAAAAACCTGGTAAAAACCTGATGGATCTACCTGGATGCCCAATTATAGCGGATACTAACAGTTTATTGGAACCTCTGGCAAAATATATCAACCTGGTCATTCAACCACTAGTGCAAAAAATGTAATCATTTCTGAAAGACACCAACCAGTTCCTAATGAAAATCAATTAACTGAATTTTGAAGTTGGGAAAGACATCATGTTCACAATGGATATAGTTAGTCTCTATGCTAACATCAACCATCAATACGGAATTGATGCTGTAGAGTGGTTACTCCTGTCATCTGCAGAATGTCGGGCAGACAACGTTTTTGTCTTAAAATTACTAACTATAGTCCTTAGCAACAAGTTTTTCTGATTTGAAGATTGTTTCTTTATTCGGATATCTGGAACCTTAATGGGAGTGACAATGGCTCCAAGCTATGCAATTACCTACATGGCATACTTAGAACAAGAACATATTTATTCAAATGAAAACTGGCCTAAACATCTAAAATGTTACTTTAGGTATATAGATGATATCTCAGGAACACACCAAGAATTAGAAGAATGTTTTGACTACGCTAACCAACTAACACCTAGGATCCATTTTTACTCAAAAACAAAGTCTAACGAAAATAGAATTTCTAGATTTGTAAGTATATGTTGAAGATACCATCTTGAAGACAACTGTCTATTCCAAACCCACGGATAAGAATAACATTTTACTGCCTTCAAGTTTCCCCCCAAAAGCAATGATAGAGAGTATTACATTTAGTCCGTTTTTAAGATACCGTAGAATAATTTCAGACAATCAGAAATTTGTCAGAAAAACCTGTGAATTGCCAGAGGTGTTCAAAAAGAGAGGTTGTTCAACTGAGATTGTCAAAATAGCGGCCCAGAAAGTTAATGCCCTTACAAGGCCAGAAACATTATTACAATCAGTCAAAGATCCTGCTTCCAACTTGTATATATGACGACTTACTCACAACCCACAAGTTAAACGTATTATAAAATCTAATTGGAACATTTTACATCTGGATCCAACTTTAGTAGAACTATTTCCAACAGTACTGATATTCCCATACAAGAAAAGCCAATCATTGAGGGACTTTGTAGTTAGAGCAGACATTAACATATCACAGATTAAACCGACAGGTTACAGGGGAACCCTCCCTTGTATGAACTGCCAACATTGTAACAACGTGCTCAGAGGCCAGTCCATAAGTCATCCATACACAGGGAAACCAATAGGATTAAAACACGCTTCAACATACGATGCCATCAATGTAGTATATGGGATCAGATGTCCATGCAGCATGTACTGTGTGGGAATAAGAACCAGAAAGGCCAAAACAAGATGGACTGAACATAAGTCGCACAGACTCAGTCAGATCCCCTGTGGCATAACATGTTAAAGAACTTCAATAGACCATATCACAAAAGCCGCTTATTGCATTAGAACAACTTAAACAATCACGTAAAGGGGGTGAAATAGTCAAAAGATTACTCAAAGAAATTGTGTGGATTGAGTGCTTAGAAGAATTGGTACCAAGGGGAATGAATACAGAATATGATCTATCATGTTTTCTTTAAACATTGTGATACATTGTGGAATACTGTACATAATGCTGTTGAAAATGTGAATTACAGTGTCTTGGTGAGTTACCCACAAGAATATTATGTTTGAGACATAATAATGACTTTTGACAACTGAAATTAGTTGTGATGGAAATACATTGAACAAAGCAAAACTGTTGGTTGAATATGTAGATGTCAATCATATAACTGGTGCAAGACAACATTGTTCTCGGAATGATAGGGACAAGATCTATGTCATACGAATAGGCAAACCATTTTTGAGACAGGTGACAGTTAAACTGAACCTATACAATAATGATTAGGAAATTATGTATAGGACTTTATCTGTACAAGTCCTAGAATACATTACTCTTACAACTAATTCCAAGAAATATAAATTCTTGAGACTCAATGTGAGTCGTTTATATTTCATAATCCAGACTGTGTGCCAAGGTCTGAATTCTGAGAAACAATTACAGGGTCAACAACTGATTATTATCTACTCCAAATTGAGTACTGAATAGTGTGTATAATATTTGCCGTTTACATCTGCAATAGACTCCTAAAAAACGGGACATTGAGCTTACTATATGCATCATAATTATTTGCTCATATGCATTATTCAAAAACATTCTGATATTGAATATGCACCTTACGCAGCTTTGATGATTGCAATAATCTTGAATGGCAGATATACTATTGAACTACAGAAGAGCATCGTAAGTACACATGATAATGATGCCCCATGGCTCGCGCTCATGTGCGCACAGGTCATGTGAAAACAATAGCATCAGGCAATCGCGGGACGGGAGGCTGCTTGTTGCTACCTCGTCCACCTGCATTTTTTCCGCTTGAATATTCCTGTAAGTGATGATTTATTCCAACGCAGAGGAAGCTCTCAGGCAACGCACATAACTAGGCTAACTTTTAATAATAATAACAACTAAATGCGTTTGAGACAGATCGAGTGACCCTCAATATCCTCAAATTGCAGGTTACAAACCCATATTTTTTCACATGAGTGCCCTGGATCAGTGAAATCCTTGTAAGTGCAAAACATTTTTTTTTTAATCTAAAATTACCTATTCTAACGTTCACGCTGAGAGCAATTATGAGGACTTTAAAATCCATACATTACCTTTTATGTCCTCAGGGAAATGACTGGTGAGTCATGACCACTGATGCTTGATTAAACATAAAAGTCTGCCAATTATTAGAATCAACATATCAAGGAAGTTACGGTTGGTATCTTTACTCCAGTTAAACTATCAATGCTAAGTCTATCACCCCATGATCATGTGGTCTTTTTACAACATGAATTAAAACCAACAAACATAAGAATTTTCTTCTTTAAATTTTCAGAATATTACAGTCTACCACACCTGAAGAAGAGTTTATAACTCAATAACGTGTAAGTGCCAGTTCTCCCCTCAACAAAACCATTCACCAGATTTACATTAGGGTTGACTAGAGATGAGAACAGTAGATTGGACTCATATGAATTGAATTAACTCCCTGTGCAAATGTTTCATTGATAGACATGATTAAATGTCAATTTTTTGAACTATGTACAATCAATATATTTAGAATGTCTGCTGAATATGGTCCTTTTACAAAAATCGTATTTAATGTGTTAATTAAGTGGGCGTCTAAATGAATGTCAAATTTGGATGGGAATATGAATGTTATTTGTTTATAAAATAAAAATGGTGTATTCAAGAAATAGGCTTTTGAAAATATTGTTCAATGTGTCGTGAACTATTAATTGAGAGATTGTTTCTCCTTTATGAGTGCACTGTTTTTCATATGATTGACTTCAGACGACACCACATTTGTTGCTGTTGTTGGTAGCACAGGCAACGGAAGCTGGGGAACCCACAGAACGCATAGCCGGAAACACTGACAGAACAGAAACAAGGCAGCTTCCCCACTACATATCACCTGTAGACACTGCCACAGAAATGCCGGTCATACCAGCAAAACTGTGCTGGTAACACCGGCACAGCAGAGCATGTGGCAACCAGGGCCAGGTGTGCAGGAACAGTCCACAGGTGCACCCAATCGACCCAGCTGCACACAATGAGCCCAGGGACTGCAGAAAAGGACCACACCCACACCACATACACCCTCCAACACAACCATACAGCCACTTGTAGACGCAGCCATGGACATGATGGGGCTTCATGCGGAGTGGAGCTCTATGCGTAGGAGGTGGAAGACTATCAACAGGCTGACAGGCAGAGGAGGAGAATGATGATGCTGAGGAACAGTGGCCAGCAGGCCGTGCCACAGAGCCATGCACCCATACCCCACACAAGGGCCACACCCTGGACCCTGTCAGACAGGCAAATACACACACTCTACTGCCTGAACAGGGAGACTATCCTCTCAATAGTCAACCTCATCCAGGACGACATCCAGAGCGTCATTGGAATCTGTACTGCCATATCCACTGTTGAAGATGGTGTCCATGCTGCATTTCCTTGCCACGGGCACATTTCAGTACACAGTTGGTGAGCTGCATGGAATCTCACAGCAAGCCTTTTAGAAAGTGCTGGTGCAGGTCCTGGATGCCCTTCTCTGTCATGTATTCCAGCACATTGCCCTGACAACAATGCAAGCACAGGTGAACGCCACCAAGGTCTGGTTGCATGCCCTTGCTGGTATGCCCAATGTACTTGGGGCACATGTGGCACTTGATTGTACACACATTATACTAGTGGCAGGGCACGCCACAGAGCAGGTGTACCGTAACAGGAAGATGTACCACTCCCTGAATGTGCAGGTTGTATGTGATGCCGATCTGACTATCACACATTGCTTTGCAAGATTTCCAGGATTGACACATGGCTCAATAGTCCTGCGCAACAGCACGTTGCCCAGCTACATGCCGTATTACTTTGGTCAGCAGACCTGGCCATTGTAGAGTAAAATGATCAACACAAACCACATTGCATGTGTACTGGTTTAGGTTGGGTGCGTTCACTGTCAGTTGCGTATGCCTCACAGGCACCATGCAAATGCAGTGACACAACCATATGCAGGAGTGGGTAGCCACGACTGTCATATAACACATGAGTGCATGGAGGTACGCACCTACACAAACTGGGCACGGATGGGCACGCACATGTAATGCCCTGCTGGTACCACAATGCAACACTCCCATGGCAAAAAGCACAGCAAGACAGTACCATGCCCCACCCAACACCACGTTGGTATACCGATCCCACACATGTCCTCACCATCATAACCTGTCACCAGGATCTGCAAGGTGTCACACGGCCAGCAAGTGCACAGACCCAGATGCATGTGGCACAAATCCACATCCACCATGAATGCACTGCACTGTCACTGTAGTGATGTGTCCCTCACTGTGTCCCTTTGTATCCAGGTGCTCCAGATTCCAATTACTGCAATGGCTGATGACCTCTGCCATGCATCCACAGAGCCACCATGACACAGCCTCCAATCATGCACACATGTATACAAGGACAACAAAAGAGCAGACCTTTGGTCTGTTGAAGGCAAGGTTCTGTTGCCTGCACCACTCTGGAGGGGCATTGATGTACAGGCCAGTGAAAGTAGGCAAGAGAGTCCTGGCCTGTGCCATGTTGCACAATATATGCATCAGGCACAATATCCCTCTGCCCCTGGACATGGACATGCCCCCAGCAAACAATGGAGATGACAGCGTAGATGAAGCAGCTGCAGACAAGCAGCAACACCATCACAGGGATGACGTGGATGGGCGTGCAGCCCACCAGGAACTGATAAGGAATTAGTTCTGAGCACATGCCACCTGCACATGTGCACACACTGCACACACAAAAAAACAGTTGCGCACAAAATGATTGTCCAGATATTAATTCTAATTCAGCACCATGTGTATTAAACATGAAATGTCAACAATGAACGTGTGGCCCACCACTCCCTAACTAACCACCATCGATCTCTCCCCCCAATACCCATCCCGCACCCAAACTCCCACCAACTACCACCCCATCTAAACCACTAACTACCTCCACCAACTACCCCCTCACCAAGCAATCACCCTCCCCTTCCTCTCCCTGGATGAGGCTCAAAAGCACACCATCACAATAAAACCCCCTAGGCTGTTACAGTGTGACATATGCAGTCATAATCCAGATCACTTCCATGGCTTATTCATGCCTGGCTTGCCCCTCTGAGGTGTGCCTGAAAGGAGCAGGAATCTCCGCTTCGGGCTGCTTTGCTTAGAGCATGTGGGCATGGTGGTCGTAGAGGGTGTGCGTGAACCCGCAATGTCCCTATCTTCCAGTGCTGCCTACGGGGAAAGGGTGAGTGACTCAGCCTTGGACGAAATGCTCTCATTCCCTTCCTGGAACCTTCGTGCTAACAGGACTGTTGCACGAGTTGAACATCACAGGGCATGTGCACAGCACCGCCTGGTGGCCTGCATGCTCTCCCAGATCATCTTGCCTCCTGTCGCATCGATCTTGACTCCTCCCGCATCGATCTGGCCTCCACCAGGTGCTGTTGCATGAGTCCTGCCATGTGCTTGTGGCATTCCTCCATGCACCATAGGCATGTGTCCATGTTCCTGATACTGGGGAAGGGTGGGTGTGGTGGACTGTGTATCTCAGATGGGCTGAAAAAGGGATGTTAATAGGGGGTGTGCTCAGACGTGCCCTCCGTTGTGTTCACAGCATCCTCTCCAACATCGTTATCAGACAAAAAGGCCATGCCCGTGGGAGGCTGGTGTGTGCTTAGCAATGGGTGTCACGTAGGCACATCTGTCATGACTGCAAGAGTTGTGACCAGGACTGCAGGCTGTGCCTCCGTCGGGGCTGCAGGAGTCATGACCATGGCTGTAGGCGGTGCCTCCATCAGGGCTGCAGGAGTTGCATGAGGGGCAGGCAGCCTGCTCACCGGGCCTGTGCCCTGCGTCTGTGGTGCTTGTATCTCATTGGTGCCGGTAGAGCGTGGTGTGGCTCTCCTCCTCTGTTTGCTTCTCCTCGAGTGGCTCGTGCCAGCTTCATCGCTGTCAGATGATGTCCCTGTGGGGGTGAGAAGGGCATGACATTATACACCTCTGTGCCATCCCATTGCCTTGCTACATGCATTTCAGACAGTGTGTGGCATGGTGTCAAGGGGTCATGCAGTGGGAGATTGCATGGAGCATTTTCGCATGTGTCACTGGGTGCCACCAGCAAGGAGATGGAGGTTGATTCTAGCAACACAGCTGTACTTGTCCTTGTGTCGTTGTCAAAGGGGCAATGCCATGCAGGTGAGGCTGGTCCGGAGGTATTAGGATGTGAGGGTGTGTGTTTCAGTGGCTGGGGGCTTAAAGGGGCTGGGTACATGTTGATGTGGGCAGGTCCAAGTGATGCAAGTGGGGCTAGGAGTACATTGCCAAGGATGTGGATGGTAATTTATGGTGACTGTTTCTATGTCCTTGGCCAACATCCATGGGACATCATTCACTGTATGGGTTTGGTGTGATCTTGTGCTATGCATTGGGCCGGGACTACTTGTGCGTTGCAATGCATTTGCATGTCAGCTGTTTTGTTTTGTCATGGCACGTTCTACTCACTGCCTCATCATGTGTCCCTGCTCTGGACTCTGCTGCTCCAACTCCCTCGATTCCCTATAGGTGAAGTATGCTGCTGCACTTGTCCTCCCATGGCATGAATCGGATGGGTGATGAGGTTCCACCACCAGTGGCCATGCATTGTTTGCAGTGGGCCAACAGCAATTTTAGGACCCTCAGGTGGCAGTCTTTCTACCGGTTGTGGCAGTCGCGTACTGTGCGGGGTGTTGTTCCCACAGTTGACACCTTTTGTGCAACTTCCTCCCAGATAGCATTCTTCCGTATTTGGGTGCTGTGTTGGTGGTCCATAGCAAAAATTCTCCTGCATGGCCTACTAGGATGGTTCAACTCTTGGTCAGTGAAGCGTGGCTTGTGCTGTCGTCTCTCTGAAATGCAAGATGCCATGGCTGCCGGTGAACTGCCGGTGTCTGCGGGTCCGGATGGCTAGAGGAAGTAATTGATTGTTTTTTCCAAAATGGCCATCAGTGAGTTTCCTGTTCTGGAGGTGACCTTCTTTCCGGTTTCCGATATTTCTATTACTACTATTTCTGTTACTGCTATTTCCTTTACCGCTGGTTCCGTTACCGCTGTTTCTGGCATGAGCATGCCATAAATGATGAACCAGCATTGTTGCATCAGGTGCAATCGATTTCAGGCCTGTTGCCCGGTAATTCAGTGGTGCCGGTGGCATCATTTCTGGCAATGCCAGAATGCATGTGACCGACAGATCGTGATTTGCCGGTGGTTCTGTGGTTACAGCTGTTGGAAATGGGGCGACCGGCACCACAGAATCACCGGAAAATTAACGCAAAATTTAAAATAAGGCTCATAGTAATCAATGGCTAATGTACTGGACGGACAAACGCTGTAATCGATTTTGTGCTGGGGTTGGACGCTGGCAGTCCACTACACGTTTAGGCCTATGACTACCATTTATTCTCACGATTACCTATGCTGGATAGGGCTAGTGGACATTGTAATGTAAAACCTCTGGAGATCCTGTAGTCAAGGGGTCAGGTCTGACCCCCATGCTCCCCTGCAAGACAGAGACACGACAGGTGCTTGCCTCTTCTAGGCCCACCACCACAGTCATCAGTGTATTGCATGGTTGAAAAGTGGTATTCCCTTCGACAACCATTCAGACCAGATCTAATCGATGATCTGGACGACATGGAATTGACCTCAATCGATCAGGTCGACGACTGAAAAACTGGAAGCCAATGACATCATCACTGACATCACGACATAGCCAATTATACATCAAGTATATATTCATCCATTTATGAAGTTACAGAAACCTGCACCAGTTTCTTGCATATGGGTAGGAAGCACATGCCTATGACTCACTTAGGCAGAGGATGAACACACGTGCATATTCATACATTCATATCTTTTGACATGAGGGAATGTGGGGAAATTTCTTCTCTGTGAAAAGAACAGTGACCTAAAGGCTTGGTTGAGACTCTCCCATGGGCCATCCACCCAAGAACAAGTCAATGGGCTGTGTTTGTGCTGGTAGAGAGTTTCCCAGACCCCCCACCCCCTGTTCTGCATACCAAGTAACTTTGGGACTCACCCTAAGTTACCAGGGGACTCCAGACGTGGACCCCTTGCTCACTGCTCTTAGAGAGACACAGCTTCACCTCACTGATGATGCCCAACAAGGTTGAAACACGTGTAAGGGGTTGCTGTGGTACTCTTGTTCAGAGGAGAATTTCCTAGCATTTCGGTGCTAGACTGCCCCTGGGCAGGACAAAGACTGATATGTGGGGAAATGTCTTCTCTGTGAAAAGAACAGTGAGTTAAAGACTTGGTTGATACTCTCCAAGGGGCCATCCACCCAAGAACAAGTTAATGGGCTGTGTTCGTGCTGGTAGAGTTTCCCAGACCCTCCCCCTGTTTTGCATATCTTTCAACAAAGCTGAAACCGCAAGATGCCGCAGAATTCATATGTATGTAGATAGCTTGCACATACAGATACTGCTACTAACATGGAGAAGCCATAAGAGACGATATAGGAGCTATGGGCCAGTAGACCCAGTAAAGACAGGAGACAAGTTCGAGAAACACAGACAAGCTGACATGAATGTTGCAGCTCGAAGCGAGCAGAAACAGGACACACACAGCCAAGGACAATGTCCGAGCAGGAAAATTCCAGCTATCTAGATAATGAGCCACCTGCAGAAAACCAGGCTAAAATCCTGATAATTACAGGTGAAAATGCTTCATTTCATGGTTTCAACACACGTGACCCAGCCAAAGAAGACTGTTCCCAGAGAACCAGAGGAAACAAGATACAAGTGTTGCCTACATTTCGTTAACTGACTGCACTCTCACAGGCCTGGGTGATCAGAGAATAGCAACATTCGAGAACGCTTCGCACCTCCATGTTCTTTCCCACCACCTCGAAGTCTGAGAACTGCTTGGGCTCCCAGGGTTAGGGGGAAACCGCTCTGTCCAATCCAAATGCACCTTCAAGCACGGGTATATAACGTGTTGCAAGGGCCAATGGTCTTTCTGTGACCCTGCAACATTGTAGATGGAGCTCTTAGAGGTGGTCTAAGAAACATCACTGGACATGGCCAGCCAATCCTTAGACTAACCTATGCATTTTCCAAATATAGTTTGCTCGAAAAGACAAACCTGCAGGAGGTTTCCAGGCGTGAACCTGTGTTTGTGATGTCATCTAGCAATAAAAGTGGGTGACACAGGTTTAGAAGCTGAGTTTTCTGGATAACCACATGAATATGACTGAACAAAAGACACAACTGTAATGCAAACTGAACAATAACCATGAAAACATTAGGCCAAAACAAAATCACAGAAATCCATTAAAAAAAAAAATGATGCCATTCCATAGAAAACAAAATATTTCCAGTCACTGCTGGAGTCCTTTTTCTGACTAGGCCTGGCCCAAGGCTTGTGTCTCTGCCTCCACCTGTTGCAGGCAGGCCTCCGTGGTATCCCTGAGGACCGGTAGGGCCTCCCGAGTGGTCTGTTCTATTTGTTGTGCAGCCCTCATGCTCTCCCCCAGAATGGCATCACGCAACTCCACCATCCTTGCAGGTGTTGCAGCCCTATAAACTGCCTCCTCCATTGCCTGCAGCCTCTGTTCCTTGTTCTGCAGCATGAGTCGCAGTTGGCATGTTGTGGCTACATGTATCTTGTGTCTTGTCACCTCCCTGTCCTGCCAGACTACGAATGCCTGACGTGCACTCCGTGCCATGAGTCGCTGGTGCGCTTGCCTCTGCTGCTGCAACAGCTCCAGCTGCCTGGCAACCCCTCCCTGGCACTGGGACCCCCTCTGGCGAGACAAACAACTCCTAGAGAGGAGTACTGCCCCCCGTCGCCTCCAGTGCCATGCCCACCTGCACTGCATGATCCTGTGCAAAGGCCATCCCAGACAGTGGGACCACCTGAATGGCCTCTGTGTCCACTTGCACCCCCAATGACCACGAAGGAGGCATCAGACTTGCCAAAGTCGTGACAAGAGCAGGGGAGCCTGAGTTGGTGGCCAGCATGGAGGCCACCCCTCTGGGCACCCGGGGCACAGTTGATGACGAGGAAGTGGGTGGCATTGGTGTAACCAGCGCCAATTGTACCACACACAGCAGTGCCCTAGCCATCTGTAACATGATGTGGCACACCTGCCCATGATGGCTTATGAGCCGGCCACAGATCACATCAAGGGCTTCAAGGGCAGCCTCCTGCTAGCTATGGCCCAACAAGAGCAGGGGCAACACTGCATTATCTGTGGAGTATGTGTGACAGGGTACCTGCACTCTACTGAACATGTATCTGTTGTCTTTTCAGGTCACCTTGCACAGTCAGCTCACGCCCACTCAATGAATGCAAACAGATCCCTCTCCTTCTATCCAATTCCACATTCCCTCTGCTGGACACTGACCCTCCTGACACAAATGATGAGGCACAGTGTTAGGTGGAGGTGGTGAGGGATACACATCACAACAGCAATGACAAAGGGTAAGGGAGTACATGGTCAAGCATTTGCATGTTTGTTGACCTATGCATTTTTCAGTAGTGTCCTGATGTAGCACAAGTAGGGTTGTGCATGGAGGTGTAAATCTGGTAATATGTGGTTGATTGTCACAGTCTACGGACATGGGAGTGGTACAATGTCCATGATTGTGGCATGCTGGTCATAGTCTGTCCACTGAAGGTGCTTATGTTCCTGGTGCTGGTCCATACACTGACCTCTTTGTTTGTTGCTGGGTTATTAGCTATCAAGTCCTGTGAGCCTTAAATGCCATGTCCTGCCATGATTTCTGTCAAGTAGCCCCTCCATCATGCATGTGCATCCTGCACACCGGGGTCTCACCTTCCACATGAGGGGAGGATTTCTGTGAAATGCAGCAGCAGTAATTAGACTTTTGACATGTTTGCATGTTCATGATGTGTGAGTTATGCTGTATTGTAATGGATGGGTGCAGGGCAAAGTCCACCCTGTGTGCTAATTCACTGTCCCATGCTATGCTGATCGCCTACTGTGGCAATGCTCCCTGGTGCTGCAGCCCACTGCCCTGATAGGGTATTGCCCTCCCAGACACCGTGGCCCCAAGCCCCTGGTGCCCTATGAGCAGCCATTGAGAGGAGCTGTGGAGGCACCCGTAGTTAAGTGACCCTGCCGATGAAGCCCCACACCACCCAGTGTGATGGGGAGTTGGCCCACCCTCATCAGGCCACCCGGAATGAATGTGTTATGCTGGAGCGACATTCATGCTGACCCCATCCAGTCTTGGGCGGCTGCTCTCTGCAGCCGCCAGTTCTCCCGCTGCCCTGGCACTGGCCGGCCTGCACAAACCTAAGCCCCTCCTCCAGGGTATGGCGTCTGCTTTTAGCGGCTTTTAAATGGTACATGCTTATTATTAGGAAGACAATCAATCATTTACAATATACTAATTGAGTGTTCATGCGTCGATAACTGGTAATGGATGTGGCTCATGGATATAGTTAGCCTCTTTGCTAACATCAACCATCAATACGGAATTAATGCAGTAGATTGGTTACTCCTGTCATCTGCAGAATGTCGGGCAGACAACGTTTTTGTCTTAAAATTACTAACTATAATCCTTAGCAACAACTTTTTCTGATTTGAAGATCGTTTCTTTATTCAGATATCTGGAACCTCAATGGGAGTGGCAGTGGCTCCAAGCTATGCAATTACCTACATGGCATACTTAGAACAAGAACATATTTTTCCAAATGAAAACTGGACTAAACATCTAAAATGTTACTTTAGGTATATTGATGATATCTCAGGAACACACCAAGAATTAGAAGAATGTTTTGACTACGCTAACCAACTAACACCTAGGATCCATTTTTACTAAAAAACAAAGTCTAACGAAAATAGAATTTCTAGATGTGTAAGTATGTTGAAGATAACATCTTGAAGACAACTGTCTATTCCAAACCTACGGATAAGAATTGCATTTTACTGCCCTCAAGTTTCCACCTAAAATCAATGATACAGAGTATTACATTTAGTCCGTTTTTAAGGTACCGTAGAATCATTTCAGACAATCAGAAATTTGTCAGAAAAAACTGTGAATTGCCACATGTGTTTAAAAAGAGAGGTTGTTCAACTGAGATTGTCAAAATAGCGCCCCAGAAAGTTAATGCCCTTACAAGGCCAGAAACATTATTACAATCAGTCAAAGATCCTGCTTCCAAACTTGTATATATGACGATTTACTCGCAACAGAGCCCACAAGTGAAACGTATTATAAAATCTAATTGGAACATTTTACATCTGGATCCAACTTTAGTAGAACTATTTCCAACAGTACCGATATTTGCGTACAAGAAAAGCCAATCATTGAGGGACTTTGGAGTTAGAGCAGACATTAACATATCACAGATTAAACCGACAGGTTACAGGGGAACCCTCCCTTGTATGAACTGCCAACATTGTAACAACGTGCTCAAAGGCCAGTCCATCAGTCATCCTTACACAGGGAAACCAATACGATTAAACACACTTCAACATACAATGCCATCAATGTAGTATATGGGATCAGATGTCCATGCAGCATGTACTGTGTGGGAATAACAACCAGAAAGGCCTGTTGCACGGTAATTCAGTGGTGCCGGTGGCATCGTTTCTGGCAATGCCAGAATGCATGTGACCGACAGATCGTGATTTGCCGGTGGTTCTGGGATTACAGCTGTTGGAAATGGGGCCACCGGCACCACGGAATCACTGGAAAATTAACGCAAAATTTTAAATAAGGCTCATAGTAATCAGTGGCTAATGTACAGGATGGACAAACGCTGTAATCGATTATGTGCTGGGGCTGGACGCTGGCAGTCCACTACACGTTTAGGCCTATGACTACCATTTATTCTCACCATTGCCTATGCTGGATAGGGCTAGTGGACGTTGTAATGTAAAACCTCTGGAGATCCTGTAGTCAAGGGGTCAGGTCTGACCCTCATGCCCCACTGCACGACTCTCAACACAAAGACAGAGACACGACAGGCGCTCCTCTCTTCTAGGCCCACCACCACAGTCATCAGTGTATTGCATGGGTGAAAAGTGGTGTTCCCTTCGACAACCATTCAGACCAGACCCAATCGATTATCTGGTCGACATGGAATTGAAATCAATCGATCAGGTCGACGACTGAAAAACTGGAAGCCAATGACATCATCACTGACATCACGACATAGCCACTTATACATCAAGTATATATTCATCCATTTATGAAGTTACAGAAACCTGCACCAGTTTCTTGCATATTGGTAGGAAGCATATGCCTATGACTCACTTAGGCAGATGATGAACACACGTGCATATTCATACATTCATATCTTTTGACATGAGGGAATGTGGGGACATTTCTTCTCTGTGAAAAGAACAGTGACCTAAAGACTTGGTTGAGACTCTCCCAGGGGCCAACCACCCAAGAACAAGTCAATGGGCTGTGTTCGTGCTGGTAGAGAGTTTCCCAGAAGCCCCCCTGTTTTGCATACCAAGTAACTTTGGGTCTCAACCTAAATTACCAGGGGACTCCAGACGTGGACCCTTTGCTCACTGCTCTTAGGGAGACACAGCTTCACCTCACTGATGATGCCCAACAAGGTTGCCACACATGTATGGGGTTGCGGTGGTACTCTTGTTCAGAGGAGAATTGCCTAGCATTCTGGTGCTGGACTGCCCCTGGGAAGCACAAAGACTGATATGTGGGGAAATGTCTTCTCTGTGAAAAGAACAGTGAGCTAAAGACTTGGTTGAGACTCTCGCAGGGGCCATCCACCCAAGAACAAGTCAATGGGCTGTGTTCGTGCTGGTAGAGAGTTGCCCAGGTCCCCCACCCCCTCTTTTGCATACCAAGTAACTTTGGGACTCACCCTAAGTTACCAGGGGACTCCAGACGTGGACCCCTTGATCACTGCTCTTAGAGAGACACAGATTCACCTCATTGATGATGCCCAACAAGGTTGAAACACGTGTATGGGATTGCTGTGGTACTCTTGTTCAGAGGAGAATTTCCTAGCATTTCGGTGCTAGACTGCCCCTGGGCAGGACAAAGACTGATATGTGGGGACATTTCTTCTCTGTGAAAAGAACAGTGAGTTAAAGACTTGGTTGGCACTCTCTAAGGGGCCATCCACCCAAGAACAAGTCAATGGGCTGTGTTCGTGCTGGTAGAGTTTCCCAGACCCTCCCCCTGTTTTGCATATCTTTCAACAAAGCTGAAACCGCAAGATGCCGCAGAATTCATATGTATGTAGATAGCTTGCATATACATATACTGCTACTAACATGGAGAAGCCATAAGAGATGATATAGGAGCTATAGGCCAGTAGACCCAGTAAAGAAAGGAGACAAGTTCTAGAAACACAGACATGCTGACATGATCGTTGCAGCTCGAAGCGAGCAGAAACAGGACACACACAGACAAGGACGATGTCGTAACAGCAAAATTCTAGCTATCTAGATAATGAGCCACCTGCAGAAACCCAGGCTAAAATCCTGATAATTACAGGCGAAAATGCTTCATTTCATGGTTTCAACACACGTGACCGAGCCAAAGAAGACTGTTCCCAGAGAACCAGAGGAAACAAGATACAAGTGTTGCCTACATTTCGTTAACTGACTGCACTCTCACAGGCCTGGGTGATCAGAGAATAGCAACATTCGAGAACGCTTTGCACCTCCATGTTCTTTCCCACCACCTCGAAGTCTGAGAACTGCTTGGGCTCCCAGAGTTAGGGGGAAACCGCTCTGTCCAATCCAAATTCACCTTCAAGCAGGGGTATGTAACGTGTTGCAAGGGCCAATGGTCTTTCTGTGACCCTGCAACATTGTAGATGGAGCTCTTAGAGGTGGTCTTAGAAACAGTCACTGGAGATGGCCAGCCAATCCTTAGACTAACCTATGCATTTTCCAAATGTAGTTTGCTCGAAAAGACAAATCTGCAGGAGGTTTCCAGGCGTGAACCTGTGTTTGTGATGTCATCTAGCAATAAAAGTGGGTGACACAGGTTTAGAAGCTGAGTGTTCTGGATAACCACATGAATATGATTGAACAAAAGACACAACTGTAATGCAAACTGAACTATAACCATGAAAACATTAGGCCAAAACAAAATCACAGAAATCCATTAAAAAAAAAATGATGCCATTCCATAGAAAACAAAATATTTACAATCACTGCTGGAGTCCTTTTTCTGACTAGGCCTGGCCCAAGGCTTGTGTCTCTGCCTCCACCTGTTGCAGGCAGGCATCCGTGGTATCCCTGAGGACCTGTAGGGCCTCCCGAGTGGTCTGTTCAATTTGTTGTGCAGCCCTCATGCTCTCCCCCAGAATGGCATCACGCAACTCCATCATCCTTGCAGGTGTTGCAGCCCTATAAGCTGCCTCCTCTATTGCCTGCAGCCTCTGTTCCTTGTTCTGCAGCATGAGTCGCAGTTGGCATGTTGTGGCTACATGTATCTGGTGTCTTGTCACCTCCCTGTCCTGCCAGACTATAAATGCCTGACGTGCACTCCGTGCCGTGAGTCGCTGGTGCGCTTGCCTCTGCTGCTGCAACAGCTCCAGCTGCCTGGCAATCCCTCCCTGGCACTGGGACCCCCTCTGGCGAGACAAACAGCTCCTAGAGAGGAGTACTGCCCCCAGTCGCCTCCAGTGCCATGCCCACCTGCACTGCATGATCCTGTGCAAAGGCCATCCCAGACAGTGGGACCACCTGAACGGCCTCTGTGTCCACTTGCACCCCCAATGACTGCGAAGGAGGCATCAGACTTGCCAAAGTCGTGACAAGAGCAGGGGAGCCTGAGTTGGTGGCCAGCATGGAGGCCACTCCTCTGGGGGCCTGGGGCGCAGTTGATGACGAGGAAGTGGGTGGGATTGGTGTAACCAGCGCCAATTGTACCACACACAGCAGTGCCCTAGCCATCTGTAACATGATGTGGCACACCTGCCCATGATGGTTTATGAGCTGGCCACGGATCACGTCAAGGGCTTCAAGGGCAGCCTCCTGCTAGCTACGGCCCAACAAGAGCAGGGGCAACATGGCATTATATGTGGAGTATGTGTGACAGGGTACCTGCACTCTACTGAACATGTATCTGTTGTCTTTTCAGGTCACCTTGCACAGTCAGCTCACGCCCACTCAATGAATGCAAACAGATCCCTCTCCTTCTATCCAATTCCACATTCCCTCTGCTGGACACTGACCCTCTTGACACAGATGATGAGGCACAGTGTTAGGTGGAGGTGGTGAGGGATACACATCACAACAGCAATGACAAAGGGTAAGGGAGTACATGGTCAAGCATTTGCATGTTTGTTGACCTATGCATTTTTCAGTAGTGTCCTGATGTAGCACAAGTAGGGTTGTGCATGAAGGTGTAAATCTGGTAATATGTGGTTGATTGTCACAGTCTACAGACATGGGAGTGGTACAATGTCCATGATTGTGGCATGCTGGTCATAGTCTGTCCACTGAAGGTGCTTATGTTCCTGGTGCTGGTCCATACACTGACCTCTTTGTTTGTTGCTGGGTTATTAGCTATCAAGTCCTGTGAGCCTTAAATGCCATGTCCTGCCATGATTTCTGTCAAGTAGCCCCTCCATCATGCATGTGCATCCTGCACACCGGGGTCTCACCTTCCACATGAGGGGAGGATTTCTGTGAAATGCAGCAGCAGTATTTAGACTTTTGACATGTTTGCATGTTCATGATGTGTGAGTTATGCTGTATTGTAATGGAAGGGTGCAGGGCAAAGTCCACCCTGTGTGCTAATTCACTGTCCCATGCTATGCTGATCGCCTACTGTGGCAATGGTCCCTGGTGCTGCAGCCCACTGCCCTGATAGGGTATTGCCCTCCCAGGCACCGTGGCCCCAAGCCCCGGGTGACCTATGAGCAGCCCTTGAGAGGGAGCTGTGGAGGCACCCGTAGTCAAGTGACCCTGCCGATGAAGCCCCACACCACCCAGTGTGATGGGGAGTTGGCCCAACCCCACCAGGCCACCCGGAACAAATGTGTTATGCTGGAGCGACATTCATGCTGACCCCAGCCAGTCTTGGGCGGCTGCTCTCTGCAGCCGCCAGTTCTCCCGCTGCCCTGGCACTGGCCAGCCTGCACACACCTGAAGCCCCTCCTCCAGGGTATGGTGTCTGCTTTTAGCAGCATTTAAATGGTACATGCTTATTATTAGGAAGACAATCAATCATTTACAATATACTAATTGAGTGTTCATGCGTCGATAACGGGTAATGGATGTGGCTCACGGATATAGTTAGCCTCTTTGCTAACATCAACCATCAATACGGAAATTAATGCAGTAGAGTGGTTACTCCTGTCATCTGCAGAATGTCGGGCAGACAACGTTTTTGTCTTAAAATTACTAACTATAGTCCTTAGCAACAACTTTTTCTGATTTGAAGATCGTTTCTTTATTCAGATATCTGGAACCTCAATGGGAGTGGCAATGACTCCAAGCTATGCAATTACCGACATGGCATACTTAGAACAAGAACATATTTTTCCAAATGAAAACTGGACTAAACATCTAAAATGTTACTTTAGGTATATTGATGATATCTCAGGAACACACCAAGAATTAGAAGAATGTTTTGACTACGCTAACCAACCAACACCTAGGATCCATTTTTACTAAAAAACAAAGTCTAACGAAAATAGAATTTCTAGAATTGTAAGTATATGTTGAAGATACCATCTTGAAGACAACTGTCTATTCCAAACCTACGGATAAGAATTGCATTTTACTGCCCTCAAGTTTCCACCTAAAATCAGTGATACAGAGTATTACATTTAGTCCGTTTTTAAGATACTGTAGAATAATTTCAGACAATCAGAAATTTGTCAGAAAAAACTGTGAATTGCCACAGGTGTTGAAAAAGAGAGGTTGTTCAACTGAGATTGTCAAAATAGCGGCCCAGAAAGTTAATGCCCTTACAAGGCCAGAAACATTATTACAATCAGTCAAAGATCCTGCTTCCAAACTTGTATATATGACGACTTACTTGCAACAGAGCCCACAAGTTAAACGTATTATAAAATTGAATTGGAACATTTTACATCTGGATCCAACTTTAGTAGAACTATTTCCAACAGTACCGATATTTGCGTACAAGAAAAGCCAATCATTGAGGGACTTTGGAGTTAGAGCAGACATTAACATATCACAGATTAAACCGACAGGTTACAGGGGAACCCTCCCTTGTATGAACTGCCAACATTGTAACAACGTGCTTAAAGGCCAGTCCATCAGTCATCCTTACACAGGGAAACCAATATGATTAAACACACTTCAACATACAATGCCATCATTGTAGTATATGGGATCTGATGTCGATGCAGCATGTACTGTGTGGGAATAACTACCAGAAAGGCCAAAATAAGATGGACTGAACATACGTCGCACAGACTCAGTCAGATACCCTGTGACACAACATGTTAAAGAACTTCAACACACCATATCACAAAAGCAGTTTATTGCATTAGAACAACTTAAACAATCACGTAAAGGGGCTGAAATAGTCAAAAGATTACTCAAAGAAATTGTGTGGATTGAGCGCTTAGAAGCATTGGTACCAAAGGGAATGAATACAGAAAATGATCTATCATGCTTTCTTTAAACGTTGTGATACATTGTTGAATGCTGTTCAAAATGTGAATTACAGTGTCTTGGTCAGTTACCCACAAGAATATTATGTTTGAGACATAATAATGACTTTTGAGCACTGAAATTAGTTGTGATGGAAATAATTGAACAAAGCAAAACTGTTGGTTGAATATGTAGATGTCAATCATATAACCGGTGCAAAACAACATTGTGCTCAGAATGATCGGGACAAGATCTATGTCATATGAATCGGCAAACCATTTTTGAGACAGGTGACAGTTAAACTGAGCCAATACAATAATGATTAGGAAATTATGTATACGACTTTATCTGTACAAGTCCTAGAATGCATCAATCTCACAACTAATTCCAAGAAATATAAATTCTTGAGAGTCAATGTGAGTCGTTCATATTTCATAATACAGACTGTGTGTCAAGGTCTGAATTCTGAGAAACAATTACAGGGTCAATAACTGATTATGATCTACTCCAAAATGAGTACTGAATAGTGTGTATGATATTTGCCGTTTACATCTGCAATAGACTCCTAAAAAACGCGACATTGAGATTACTATATGCATCATAATTATTTGCTCATATGCATTAATCAAAAACATTCTGAGATTGAATGTGTTACTTACGCAGCTTTGATGATTGCAATAATCTTGAATGGCAGATATACTATTGAACTACCGAAGAGCATCGTAAGTACACATGATAATGTCACGTGATACCCCATAGCGAGCACAGGTCACGTGAACACAATAACATCAGGCAATCGCGGGACGGGAGGCTGCTTGTTGCTACCTCGTCCGCCCGCGTTTTTTCCGCTTGAATCTTCCTATAAGTGATCATTTATTCCAACGCAGAGGAAGCTCTCAGGCAAAGACAAATAACTAGGCTAACTTTTAATAAGAATAACAACTAAATACGTTTGAGACAGATCGAGTGACCCTCAATATCCTCAAATTGCAGGTTACAAACCTGGATTTTTTCACATGAGTGCCCTAGATCAGCGCACGGCAGCACAGTGAAATCCTTGTAAGTGCAAAATATTATGATTTTTTTTTAATCTACCATGACCTATTCTAACGTTCACGCTGAGAGCAATTATAAGGACTTTAAAATCCATACATTACCTTTTATGTCCTCAGGGAAATGACTGGTGAGTCATGACCACTGATGCTTGATTAAACATAAAAGTCTGCCAATTATTAGAATCAACATATCAAGGAAGTTGCGGTTGGTATCTTTACTTCAGTTAAACTATCAATGCTAAGTCTATCACCCCATGATCATGTGGTCTTTTTACAACATGAATTAAAACCACCAAACATAAGAATTTTCTTCTTTAAATGTTCAGAATATTACAGTCTACCACACCTGAAGAAGAGTTTATAACTCAATAACGTGTAAGTGCCAGTTCTCCCCTCAACAAAACCATTCACCAGATTTACATTAGGGTTGACTAGAGATGAGAACAGTAGATTGGACTCATATGAATTGAATTAACTCCCTGTGCAAATGTTTCATTGATAGACATGATTAAATGTCAATTCTTTGAACTAGGTCCGTCCAATATATTTTGAATTACTGCTGAATCTGGTCCTTTTACAAAAATCATGTTTAAAGTGTTAATTAAGTGGGCATCTAAATGAATGTAAAATTTGGATGGGAGTATGAATGTTATTTGTTTATAAAATAAAAATGGAGTATTCAAGAAATAGGCTTTTGAAAATATTGTTCAATGTGTCGTGAACTATTCATTGAGAGATTGTTTCTCCTTTATGAGTGCACTGTTATTCGTCTGATTGACTTCAGACGACACCACATTTGTTACTGTCGTTGGTAGCACATGCAGCGGAAGCTGGCGAACCCACAGAACGCATAGGCAGAAACACTGGCAGCATGGAAACAAGGCGGCTTCCCCACTACATATCACCTGGACACTGCCACAGAAATGCCGGTCATACCGGCAAAACTGTGCTGGTAATACCGGCACTGCAGAGCAGGTGGCAACCTGACCAAGGTGTGCAGGAACAGTCCACAGGTGCACCCAATCGACCCAGCTGCACACAATGAGCCCAGGGACTGCAGAAAAGGACCACACCCACACCACATACACCCTCCAACACAACCATACAGCCACTTGTAGACGCAGCCACGGACAGGATGGGGCTTCATGCGGAGTGCAGCTTTATGCGTAGGAGGTGGAAGACTGTCAACAGGCTGACATGAAGAGGAGGAGAATGATAATGCTGAGGAACAATGGCCAGCAGGCCGTGCCACACAGCTGTGCACCCATACCCCACACAAGGGCCACACCCTGGACCTTATCAGACAGGCAAATACACACACTCTACCGCCTGAACAGGAGACTATCCTCTCAATAGTCAACCTCATCCAGGACGACATCCAGAGCGTCATTAGAATCTGTACTGCCATATCCACTGTTGAAGATGGGGTCCGTGCTGCATTTCCTTGCCACGGGCACATTTCAGTACCCAGTTGGTGAGCTGCATGGAATCTCACAGCCAGCCTTTTAGAAAGTGCCGGTGCAGGTCCTGGATGCCCTCCTCTGTCATGTATTCCAGCACATTGCCCTGCCAACAATGCAAGCACAGGTGAACACCACCAATGTCTGGTTGCATGCCCTTGCTGGCATGTCCAATGTACTTGGGGCACATGTGGCACTTGACGGTACACACATCGATCTAGTGGCAGGGTACGCCACAGAGCAGGTGTACTGTAACAGGAAGATCTACCACTCCCTGAATGTGCAGGTTGTATGTGATGCCGATCTGACTATCACACATTGCTTTGAATGATTTCCAAGATCGACACATGGCTCAATGGCCCTGCGTAACAGCACATTGCCCGGCTACATGCCGTATTACTTTGGTCAGCAGACCTGGCCATTGTACAGTAAAATGATGAACACAAACCACATTGCAAGTGTACTGGTTTAGGGTGGGTGCGTTCACTGTCAGTTGCGTATGCCTCACAGGCACCATGCAAATGCAGTGACACAACCATATGCAGGAGTGGGTAGCCACGACTGGCATGTAACACATGAGTGCATGGAGGTACGCACCTACACAAACTGGGCACGGATGGGCACGCACATGTAATGCCCTGCTGGTACCACAATGCAACACTCCCATGGCAAAAAGCACAGCAAGACAGTACCATGCCCCATCCAGCACCACGTTGGTATACCGATCCCACACATGTCCTCACCATCATAACCTGTCACCAGGATCTGCAAGGTGTCACACGGCCAGCAAGTGCACAGACCCAGATGCATGTGTCACAAATCCACATCCACCATGAATGCACTGTACTGTCACTGTAGTGATGTGTCCCTCACTGTGTCCCTTTTTATTCAGGTGCTCCAGATAACAATTACTGCCATGGCTGATGACCTCTGTCAGGCATCCACAGAGCCACCATGACACAGCCTACATTCATGCACACATCCATACAAGGACAACAAAAGAGCAGACCTTTGGCCTGTTGAAGGCAAGGTTCTGTTGCCTGCACCACTCTGGAGGGGCATTGATGTACAGGCCAATGAAAGTAGGCAAGAGAGTCCTGGCCTGTGCCATGTTGCACAACATGTGCATAAGGCACAATATCCCTCTGCCCCTGGACATGGACATGCCCCCAGCAAACAATGGAGATGACAGCGAAGATGAAGCAGCTGCAGACAAGCAGCAACACCATCACAGGGATGACATGGATGGGCGTGCAGCCCACCAGGAACTGATAAGGAATTAGTTCTGAGCACATGCCATCTGCGCATGTGCACACACTGCATGTGAAACTGCACACAAAAAAAACAGTTGCACACAAAATGATTTTACAGATATTAATTCTAATTCTGCACCATGTGTATTAAACATGAAATGTCAACAATGAACGTGTGGCCCACCACTCCCTAACTAACCTCCACTGATCTCTCCCCCCAATAACCACCCCCCACCCATACTCCCTCCAACTATCACCCCACCTAAACCACTAACTACCTCCACCAACTACCCCCTCACCAACCAATCACCCGCCCCTCCCTCTCCCTGGATGAGCCTCAAAAGCACACCATCACAATAAAACCCCCTAGGCTGTTACAGTGTCACATATCCAGTCATAATCCAGATCACTTCCATGGCTTCTTCATGCCTGGCTTGCCCCTCTGAGGTGTGCCTGAAAGGACTAGGAATCTCTGCCTTGGGCTGCTTTGCTTAGAGCATGTGGGCATGGTGGCGGTAGAGGGTGTGCGTGAACCCGCAATGTCCCTATCTTCCAGTGCTGCCTACGGGGAAAGGGTGAGTGACTCAGCCATGGACGAAATGGTCTCAATTCCTTCCTGGAACCTTCGTGCTAACAGGAATGGCGCACAAGTTGAACATCCCAGGGCACGTGCATAGCGCCGCATGGTGGCCTGCACGCTCCATCATCTTGCCTCCTCCCGCATCAATCTTGACTCCTCCCGCATCGATCTGGCCTCCACCAGGTGCTGTTGCATGAGTCCCGCCATGTGCTCGTGGCATTCCTCCATGCACCATAGGCATGTGTCCATTTTCCTGATGCTGGGGAAGGGTGGGTGTGGTGGGCTGTGTATCTCAGATGGGCTGAAAGAGGGACGTTAATAGGGGGTGTGCTCAGACGTGCCCTCCGTTGTGTTCACAGCATCCTGTCCAATATCGTTATCAGTCAAAATGGCCAGGCCCATGGGAGGCTGGTGTGTGCTTAGCAATGGGTGGCCCGTAGGCACATCTGTCATGGCTGCAAGTGTTGTGACCAGGACTGCAGGCTGTGCCTCCGTCGGGGCTGCAGGAGTCATGACCATGGCTGTAAGCGGTGCCTCCATCAGGGCTGCAGCAGATGCATGAGGGGCAGGCAGCCTGCTCATCAGGCCTGTGCCCTGCGTCTGTGGTGCTTGTATCTTACTGGTGCTGGTACAGCGTGGTGTGGCTCTCCTCCTCTGTTTGCTTCTCCTCGAGTGGCTCGTGCCAGCTTCATCGCCGTCAGATGATGTCCCTGTGGGGGTGAGAAGGACATGACATTATAAACCTCAGTGCCATCCCATTGCCTTGCTACATGCATTTCAGACAGTGTGTGGCATGGTGTCAAGGGGTCAGGCAGTGGGACATTGCATGGAGCATTTTTGCATGTGTCACTGGGTGCCACCAGCAAGGAGGTGGAGGTTGATTCAAGCGACACAGCTGTATTTGTCCTTGTGCCGTTGCCAAGGGGGCAATGCCATGCAGGTGAGGCTGGTCCGGGGGTATGAGGATGTGAGGGTGTGTGTTCCAGTGGCTGGGGGCTTAAAGGGGCTGGGTACATGTTGATGCGGGCAGGTCCAAGTGATGCAAGTGGGGCTAGGAGTACATTGCCAAGGATGTGGATGGTCCGCGTCACAGCCATTCCAGGGAAGGGGGGCCGTGGGCAGGTGCTGGTGAGGGATGCTGTTGTTGGATTGTTGTGGATGGGCTGCCACGGAGGTCACACAAGGTGGAATGGCATCAGACTTGCAATTGATATTACTGTCACAGGGAGCCTGTACAGTGATCCCAGGGCTTTTTGGAAGCAGTCCCAGGCCCAAGGGCCTGGGTTATTGCACTCAACAGTGCCCTGGATGTGCATTAGGGAGTGAGGATATCTGATGACAGAGTGAGGGTGGGCCGCTGCTGTTGTTGGGGCATGAGCAGTGGGACATTGGCCATATGAGTGTAGGCGTGGTAGGGTTGGCTCACTCTGGGGTGGTGGAGCTGTGAGTCTGACCTATTGCCATGGTCTGACATGTGCGGGAGCGGGGTATGGGATGGTTCTGTGGTGACCGTAGGAAGTGTGGAGATGGGGCTCATGGAGATTGTCTAGGGAGTGGCAGGGTTACAGTGTGCAGGTGTCACAGTGAGGTGGCTCCTTGTTTGGTGGGATCATGGCAGGCATGGGCCACTGGGCACATTGCATGATTGCCACTCCATCAATCATGTATGGGAGCAGGTGGCAAGGTGGTGCTGGATGGGTGTTGGTAGGTGGGCAGTGTGTCATCAGCAATTCACTGTTAGTGGGGTACGATGGTGATGGTAGGGTAGGACAGGGCAGGTGCGAAGGTATATGTTGGGGTGCCCGGTCAATTGATTTGTGCTCAGTGTGCCAAACCAGGTGGGGTGCGATGTGGAGGTGTGGGTAAGGCAACACTGCACTTGGACCTGTTAGTTTGGCAGCTAGGCAGTCAGACTTGCCAGGGCTAGGTCTGTTATGACGGCTTGGGTGCGTGTATGCCTGTGTGTGTGTCACTGGTGCACATTGCACCTAGTACATGCATGCCAAGGGGGGGGCTTATGTATGTGTTTGTATCCATGTCATCGATGACAGTGCAGATACCATTGTCCTGTGGGCATATGTGGGTCTGGATATTTATGGTGTCTGTTTCTGTGTCCTTGGCCAACATCCATGGGACATCATTCACTGTATGGGTTTGGTGTGGTCTTGTGCTATGCATTGGGCCTGGTGTACTTGTGCAGTGCAATGCATTTGCATGTCAGCTGTGTTTGTTTTGTCATGGCACGTTCTACTCACTGCCTCACTATGTGTCCCTGCTCTGGACTCTGCTGCTCCAACTCCCTCGATTCCCTCTAGGTGAAGTATGCTGCTGCATTTGTCCTCCCATGGCATGAATGGGATGGGTGATGAGGTTCCACCACCAGTGGCCGTGCATTGCTTGCAGTGGGCCAACAGCAATTTTATGACCCTCAGGCGGCAGTCTTTCTACCGGTTGTGGCAGTCACGTACTGTGCGGGGTGTTGTTCCCACAGTTGATACCTTTTGTGCAACTTCCTCCCAGATAGCATGCTTCCGTATTTGGGTGCTGTGTTGGTGGTCCATAGCAAACAATTCTCCTGCATGGTCTACTAGGATGTTCAACTCTTGGTCAGTGAAGCGTGGCTTGTGCTGCCGTCTCTCTGAAATGCAAGATGCCATGGCTGCCAGTGAACTGCCGGTGTCTGCGGGTCCGGATGGCTAGAGGAAGTAGTTGATTGTTTTTTCCAAAATGGCCATCAGCGAGTTTCCTGTTCTGTAGGTGACGGTCTTTCCGGTTTTCGATATTTAATTTACTACTATTTCTGTTACTGCTATTTCCTTTACTGCTGGTTCTGTTACCGCTGTTTCTGGCATGAGCATGCCATAAATGATGAACCAACATTTTTGCTTCCGGTGAAACCGATTTCAGGCCTGTTGCCCGGTAATTCAGTGGTGCCGGTGGCATTGTTTCTGGCAATGCCAGAATGCATGTGACCGACAGATTGTGATTTGCCGGTGGTTCTGCGGTTACAGCTGTTGGAAATGGGGCCACCGGCACCATGGAAGCACTGGAAAATTAACGCAACATTTAAAATAAGGCTCATAGTAATCAGTGGCTAATGTACTGGATGGACAAAGGCTGTAATCGATTTTGTGCTGGGTTTGGAAGCTGGCATTCCACTACACGTTTAGGCCTATGACTACCATTTATTCTCACCATTGCCTATGCTGGATAGGGCTAGTGGATATTGTAATGTAAAACCTCTGGAGATCCTGTAGTCAAGGGGCGGGTCTGACCCTCAACACAAAGAAAGAGACACGACTGGTGCTCCTCTCTTCTAGGCCCACCACCACAGTCATCAGTGTATGCAGGGGTGAAAAGTGGTATTCCCTTCGACAACCATTCAGACCAGACCCAATCGATGATCTGGACGACATGGAATTGACCTCAATCGATCAGGTCGACTGACTGAAAAACTGGAGGCCAATGGCATCATCACTGTCATCACGACAGCCACTTATACATCAAGTATATATTCATCCATTTATGAAGTTACACAAACCTGCATTAGTTTATTGCATATGGGTAGGAAGCACATGCCTATGACTCACTTAGGTAGAGGACGAACACACGTGCATATTCATACATTCATATCTTTTGACATGAGGGAATGTGGGGAAATTTCTTCTCTGTGAAAAGAACAGTGAGCTAAAGACTTGGTTGAGACTCTCCCAGGGGCCATCCACCCAAGAACAAGTCAATGGGCTGTGTTCATGCTGGTAGAGAGTTTCCCAGACCCCCCCCATGTTTTGCATACCAAGTAACTTTGGGACTCACCCTAAGTTACCAGGAGACTCCAGACGTGGATCCCTTGCTCACTGCTCTTAGAGAGACACAGCTTCACCTCACTGATGATGCCCAACAAGGTTGAAACACATGTATGGGGTTGCTGTGGTACACTTGTTCAGAGGAGAATTGCCCAGCATTTTGGTGCTGGACTGCCCCTGGGCAGGACAAAGACTGATATGTGGGGAAATGTCTTCTCTGTGAAAAGAACAGTGAGCTAAAGACTTAGTTGAGACTCTCCCAGGGGCCATCCACCCGAGAACAAGTCAATGGGCTGCGTTCGTACTGGTAGAGTTTCCCAGAACCACCCCCCCCCCCGTTTTGCATATCTTTCAACAAAGCTGAAACCACAAGATGCCACAGAATTCATATGTATGTAGATAGCTTGCACATACATATACTGCTACTAACATGGAGAAGCCATAAGAGACGATATAGGAGCTATAGGCCAGTAGACCCAGTAAAGAAAGGAGACAAGTTCGAGAAACACAGACAAGCTGACATGACCGTTGTAGCTTGAAGCGAGCAGAAACAGTACACACATAGCCAAGGACGATGTTGTAGCAGTAAAATTCCAGCTATCTAGATAATGAGCCACCTGCAGAAACCCAGGCTAAAATCCTGATAATTACAGGCGAAAATGCTTCATTTCATAGTTTCAACACACGTGACCCAGCCAAAGAAGACTGTTCCCAGAGAACCAGAGGAAACAAGATACAAGTGTTACCTATATTTCGTTAACTGACTGCACTCTCACAAGCCTGGGTGATCAGAGAATAGCAACAATCGAGAACGCTTCGCATCTCCATGTTCTTTCCCACCACCTTGAAGTCTGAGAACTGCTTGGGCTCCCAGGGTTAGGGGGAAACCGCTCTGTCCAATCCAAATTCACCTTCAAGCAGGGGTATATAACGTGTTGCAAGGGCCAATGGTCTTTCTGTGACCCTGCAACATTGTAGGTGGAGCTCTTAGAGGTGGTCTTAGAAACAGTCCCTGGACATGGCCAGCCAATCCTTAGACTAACCTATGCGTTTTCCAAATAGAGTTTGCTCGAAAAGACAAACCTGCAAAGTCAGGTGGTTTCCAGGCGGGAACCTGTGTTTGTGACGTCATCTAGCAATAAAAGTGTGTGACAAAGGTTTAGAAGCTGAGAGTTCTGGATTACCACATGAATATGATTAAACAAAAGACACAACTGTATTGTAATGCAAACTGAACTATAACCATGAAAACATTAGGCCAAAACAAAATCACAGAAATCCATAAAAAAAAAAAAAAATGATGCCATTCCATAGAAAACAAAATATTTACAGTCACTGCAGCAGTCCTATTTCTGACAAGGCCTGTTGCAGGCAGGTGTCAGTGGTATCCCTGAGGACCTGTAGGGCCTCCCGAGTGGTCTGTTCAATTTGTTGTGCAGCCCTCATGCTCCCCCAGAATGTCAGCTGCCTCCTCCATTGCCTGCAACCTCTGTTCCTTGTGCTGCAGCATGAGTCGCAGTTAGCATGTTGTGGCTACATGTATCTGGTGTCTTGTCACCTCCCTGTTCTGCCAGACTACGAATGCCTGACGTGCACTCCATGCCATGAGTCGCTGCTGCGCTTGCATCCGCTGCTGCAACAGCGCCAGCTGCCTGGCAACCCCTCCCTGGCACTGGGTCCCCTCTGGCGAGACAAACAACTCCTAGAGGGGAGTACTGCCCCCCAGTCGCCTCCAGTGCCATGCCCACCTGCACTGTATGATCCTGTGCAAAGGCCATCCCAGACAGTGGGACCACCTGAATGGCCTCTGTGTCCACAATGACTGTGAAGGAGGCATCAGGCTTGCCAAAGTCATGACAAGAGCAGGGGAGCCTGAGTTGGTGGCCAGCATGGAGGCCATCCCTCTGGGCTCCTGGGGCACAGTTGATGACAAGGAGGTGGGTGGCATTGGTGTAACCAGCGCCAATTGTACCACACACAGCAGTGCCCTAGCCATCTGTAACATGATGTGGCACACCTGCCCATGATGGCTTATGAGCCGGCGACGGATCACGTCAAGGGCTTCAAGGGCAGCCTCCTGCTAGCTACGGCCCAACAAGAGCAGGGTCAACACATCATTATATGTGGAGTATGTGTGACAGGGTACCTGCACTCTACTGAACATGTATCTGTTGTCTATTCAGGTCACCTTGCACAGTCAGCCAATGCCCACTCAATGAATGCAAACAGATCCCTCTCCTTCTATCCAATTCCACATTCCCTCTGCTGGACACTGACCCTCCTGACACAAATGATGAGGCACAGTGTTAGGTGGAGGTGGTGAGGGATACACATCACAACAGCAATGACAAAGGGTAAGGGAGTACATGGTCAAGCATTTGCATGTTTGTTGACCTATGCATTTCTCAGTAGTGTCCTGATGTGGCACAAGTAGGGTTGTGCATGAAGGTGTAAATCTGGTAATATGTGGTTGATTGTCACAGTCTACAGACATGGGAGTGGTACAATTTCCATGATTGTGGCATGCTGGTCATAGTCTGTCTACTGAAGGTGCTTATGTTCCTGGTGCTGGTCCATACACTGACCTCTTTGTTTGTTGCTGGGTTATTAGCTATCAAGTCCTGTGAGCCTTAAATGCCATGTCCTGCCATGATTTCTGTCAAGTAGCCCCTCCATCATGCATGTGCATCCTGCACACCGGGGTCTCATCTTCCACATGAGGGGAGGATTTCTGTGAAATGCCCAGCAGAATTTAGACTTTTGACATGTTTGCATGTTCATGATGTGTGAGTTATGCTGTATTGTAATGGATGGGTGCAGGGCAAAGTCCGCCTTGTGTGCTAATTCACTGTCTCATGCCATGATGATCGCCTACTGTGGCAATGCTCCCTGGTGCTGCAGCCCATGCCCTAATAGGGTATTGCCCTCCCAGGCACCGTGGCCCCAAGCCCTGGGTGCCCTATGAGCAGCCCTTGAGAGGGAGCTGTGGAGGCACCCGTAGTCAAGTGACCCTGCTGATGAAGCCCCACACCACCCAGTGTGATGGGGAGCGACATTCATGCTGACCCCAGCCAGTCTTGGGCGGCTGCTCTCTGCAGCCGCCAGTTCTCCCGCTGCCCTGGCACCGGCCGGCATGCACACACCTGGAGCCCCTCCTCCAGGGTAGGGGGTCTGCTTTTAATGGCATTTAAATGGTACATGCTTATTATTAGGAAGACAATCAATCATTTACAATGTACTAATTGAGTGTTCATGCGTCGATAACTGGTAATGGATGTGGCTCATTTTGGGATGGTGTGCCATGCTCTTTGTTTGACTTTGTGCAATGGGTCATATCTATGTTACTTTCTTAGTTGATCTGTGTAGCCAAGTCACCCTGTTTTCGTATTTGTATGCTTAGGTGAGTGACCTGGGGAATGTAATCTGTAATACTAACGACACTGCTCATGTTTTCAGGTTTTTCTGTGTAAGATGTAGATGGAGGATATGTGTGTTTTTTTGAGTATGAGGCACACACTACATGTCTAGCCTGGTCTGCCATTCTCAGGAAGTTGTTTATGGCCCAACTGTACTTGCCATGTTTCATCATCTAGGGCCATCAGGGATGTGGCTATGGTGTGACTTTCACATTGGATATTATCCATGTGAAGTATGTCTGGACGGACTGATTGCATATGTGCTGGCCCCTCACCCTTTGGCATGCTAATGGTATGGGTGCTGCCTGTGGCTGTGGCCATAACCCCACATGCACCTCTTTTGGTATGCCACGACGTGTGGATATATTATGCAAGATGCAACATGCCAATATGATTTTACATGGCACAGCTGGTTTATACAACAGTACTCCACCTGAATGGTCCTGTGTTACGTTCACCTGGCTCCCACAGAGGCGTCGATCTGAACTGGACAGCTGCGGTCTCCACCAATGTGACGCGTAGGGCCAAGATGACAGACTGGACTGGCCCACCTAGCTTTGTTTGCTTGGCCCATAGGAATATTCTTCTGCAAATGGAGAAAGGGAATTAACCACCCGTGGAGTTGAGTGTAAATCCCCCCACCCCTGCTGTTCTCCCCACGGATCACTTTTGATGTCCCCTCTTATAGTCCCACCTGATGGTTTGAAAAGATGAGCTCTCCATCCTGCATTGAGCGCAGGGGCGCGTTGATAACCAGTTGCTTCACTGGCTTGAAGGAATTGGTGAGTTCCAGAACAATATTGACTCCGAAAAGTATGTAGTTCGTAAGAGTTCAAATGCCTGACTTTCACTCTTGTCCGATTCCTTGCAGATTGCAGCTTGACCCTAGTGAAGAGTTCCTCGTGGCAACCGGTATTATTCTGGTATGGATTTGTATTTCCAACACAGTTCGGTAAATAATGTCAATATGTAACCTGTTGCTTTCTCCCTTATTCAGGCACTGAGAGAAAGCATGACGTCTCGGGGAATAATACCTCCGGCGGTAAAATCAGGTAAGTCTAATGTGGTGAGGAGGGTTCCCCTTGATAGTCCCTTTGTTTCACCTTGCTGTCCTTTTGTTTCCCCTTAGGGGCCGGGGTTCGGCGATGATGCAGTGGAAGCTGCGCCGACCCGTGAAGAGGAATAGTACCCCCGGTGGTAAAATCAGGTAAGTCTATGGGGGGGTTACTAATATTCCTCTGTGTATTCCCTTGGCTCACCTTGCTGTTCTTGTCTACTCCTTAGGTGCCGGAATGCGGCGGGAACTTGCAGGAGGATGCGGTGGAATGTGAAGATGCTGCGAAGGCCGGTAAGTTCAGCGCGGCGCTGCAGCAGGAGAGGCGACGCGCATAAAATAACTTCTTTCTTCCAGCTCGAAGGTGCGATGGATCGGGAATTCAGGTAAGGATCAAAGGTATTGCTCTACCTTTTCTCCTTCTTTCTCCCTTTTTCTAGGAGCTCCAAACTCGAGGCGGGCGTGGCTGAAGACTGGATGCAGACTTGCATGCACGGTGAGCGTTACGCTGCTGGTTGCAGAATAACACGAAGCGTGTGCTGCTCTTCGGGGGTGGTTTACAAAGCCACCAAAGTACCCAGGTAAGTATTCCTCCCCAGCCCCGCCCGAGTAAAAAATAGTCCCTAGGTAAAATAGTCCCTTCCAAGCCTCATTTGGCTTGGAGCTCTTGCAGCATGGTCTGCATCAGGTAAGCTTGCAGCATGGTCTTCATCAGGTAAGTTCTACTCTATGAGCCTGGCGCCTATGGCGCCAGGACTGCAACCAAACAGCCCCTAGCAGGGTTTTTTTGGGATTGCCCAAAATAACTTGATGCTGCTTCCGGGGTTGCTGGACCAGGTCTGGGTCCCCGGGGGTAGGCATCATGACATCCTGGCAGTGGAATTGTGATTTCAGCACTCAAAATGTGCGCTCGATTATGCCTCTGGTGGCAATGAGGGCTGCATTGTAGCGGGCCTCCGATGGTGTGGTGGGATTTCGGATAGGCGTCATCAGGAATGGTGATAGCGGGTATGCACTGTCCACTGTAAATTACGATAAACAAATGTTGTTATGTTATGGTATGGTATGTGATGGTATGTTGGTTTGTATTCAGTGTGTTTTTGTGTGTGTGCTCGCTGATACTCACCAATGAGCCACTTTTTGCCGAACGTTCCCAGTGCCAGTGTCTGGTGGATGGGGGAATGGCGTAATATTTTTCTGTCGTGGGTGCATCCAGGGTAGTTTGCGTTCACATGCATGATGTGACCATTTGCATCGCAGATTGGCCTGCACGTTCAGCAAAAGCCATTTTTTTCTGTTCCCATATATATGTTCTGTGGCTTGTGGGTGTTGTACTGCAACATGTATGCAATCAATGGCCTCAAGTACCCGCGGGGACTGCACAAATGCATAGAATTCTTTTGAAATTCGTGTGACAAGTGGTAGCTGAGTATAAGCAGCGCAAGTGCATAATAGTAATATTTCCTGAAAATCATCTGCATCACCCCTATAATGGACGGGAGGGGAACTGGCAAGGCTGGAAGACCAGTGAAGGGGAAGGGACCACCACCAAAATGTGCCATAAAGACAGCACCACCACCATGTACTGGAGATACACTACTGGCACAGACAGGCAGCAGCGCTTTCATTGAAAGGGCCACTGATACTCCCACGACCCAGGGACAGCCACCGACCCCTCAGAAGGGGGCAGAGCTAGAAGAAAAAATTAACTGAGGAGGAATTACTAATCCTCACAGACTATGTGGATGAGCACCAGTCGGACCTGTACCAATGGGCTGGCAGCAGCCTGACACTGGCCCAGCGGCAGCAGAAGTGGCAGGAGGTGGCTGACTTAGTAAATGGATGTGGGGTGGAGAAGAGCACTGGTCCAGAAGTGCATAGGAGGATGTAGAACCTCACCAGGTGGACAATCTCACCAGGTGTAGCATTGCCATGTTTTCTCATGTTGCAGAGTGTCCGTGCTCTATTGTCCATGAAAGTGCACACAGGTGACATCTGTGTCAGTCCTTGGCCAGATATGCCTGTGATGCATGTTTGCATTTGGTCTTTGATACATCCTTGACTGTAACCTGTGCAGGGAGGCTGCATGTCACTTTGGTATTGCCTGTCCCAATGGGGGCTCTAGGGGGATTTTACAGGGCACTGACCGAACTTGGACGCATCAACTCATGGAGAGTTGCCTTTGTATTGGACGGGTTACAGGGTTCGTAATCAACATGGCCAGGTCTCTTGCCACCTTGGCCCACAGCATTTGCAAATATGCCCCTGTGAATCCATTTCTTACTCCTACTTGCATTATTTACCCACTTGCATGTCCCACTGATTAGAACATTTTGCTTTGGCAACAAATACCACACATGCTATATGTTGCCCTGCCTTTTGCCTCTGCAGCTGCAACATCCATGTGGTGACTCCAGTCGCGCGTCTTCTTAATGTCTTTCCCACAACCCTTAGCCAGCAGAATCCTTCCGTACAATCAGGCCAAAAAGACAAGCCCTAAAATGATTTTCTCAATCGCACAGTCAGACCGTGCTGTACGTCTATTTCCTCGGACGCAAATTATATTTCACAGTTTCTGGTGAGAACAAAGTGTCGTCACTTCCTCCTGGAGGTGGCGAGTGAACGGAAATGGGATCAGAAAAGGATTGATCCGGAAGTTCCACTGTTGGGGAGTGCGGAGACAAGATGGCCATTTTGTCTGGCCTTGTGAATTCTGGAATGGTCTCTGATACTCCCTTGTCGGTTGTTGCTGTTTCAGGCACGTTGGTTACAGCATTGGGAAGAGATTCTGTGTCTTCTGTATCGTATGGCACGGGCTGTGGGATCCGTTTGGTGCGCGTCGCATGGATCCAGTTCTTATGACCCGCTACCCGCACAACAGTCTGAGTGACTAGCAGGACTTGGTAGGGACCCTGCACCGAGGTGCAAGGCAAGATGACCTCTCAAAAACATTCGCGAGGATCCAGTCCCCCGGTCGTAGACTGTGACCTGGACCCTCGTATCGTACAGGTAATGCCTCTCGCACCTGAAGGTAAATTGAAAACAGAGTTTTAGTCAACTGGTTACAGTAATCTGAAAGAAGCACATTTTCTGTATCCCGTAATGAACTACTTTTTGGCAAACCCCAAATATTAGCAGGTCTCCCCATTACCACCTCAAAGGGAGAGAGCCCAGTCTTAGTCTGAGGGGTTGTTCTCATCAACAGTAACACGATCGGTAAGGCGTCCGGCCATTTTTGCTTGGTGCCAGCACATGTTTTAGCGAGTTTGTTCTTTATAATGCCGTTATGCCTTTCCACTAATCCGGCACTTTGGGCATGTCTGGCCGAATGGAACCGTTTATCAATCTGTAATCCTTTGCAAATATGTAGGATTACAGTAGCGATAAAGTGTGGCCCATTATCCGACCAGATGACTCTCGGCAGCCCGATCCTAGGAAAAAACTCTTTCGGTTTTTGCCGTGGTTATGGCTGTTGCATCTCTAACCCGGTAAGCCTCAACCCACTTACTAAAAGCACAAATGACAACCAACACATATTTAAGATTATTGCAACATTCCATTTCAATCAAATCAAAGTGAATAACCTCAAACGGAACAGAAGGTGGAGCAAAACTTCCTCTAGGAGTCGAGGTACCTTTTCCTACATTGTGCTGCAAGCAGACCATGCACCCTTGGACAAAGCGCTCCGCAGTTTTGAAAATCCTATCATTGGCCCATACACTGTGTAGCATTTTTGTCAATTTACGCGCACAAACATGTGTCGGACCATGAGCCATAATAACCATCATTGTATTGTAGGCGTCAGGGATTAACCATTTTCCTTCAATATTGTCCACCCAACACCCATCATCATCCAGTCACCCGGCACCTTCGATCCATCTCTTAGTTTCCTCTATGGTAGCATCTGCTTGAATGTCTTTTACAGAATCAATACTTTCACCCAGAGTGCAAATATTTAATACATTTCTGAACTGAAATCAGTGGCAGTTTGTTTAGCTATCTGATCAGCGAAAGCATTCCCTTTTCCTACATCATCTGTAACCTTTTGATGTGCTGAACATTTTATAATAGCTAACTGAACAGGGAGTGCGAGTGCTGAAAGTAATCGCACTATTAAAGTCCCATGCTGAATTTTCGTTCCGTGCGAGGTCAAGAAACCTCGTTCTTTCCAAAGTCTACCGAAGTTGTGAACCACCCCAAAAAGCATACTGACTATCGGTATATATATTTACTGTAAGCCCTTCAGAAAGTTCACAAGCTCGAGTTAACGCTATAATTTCTGCGGCCTGCGTGGAATTATGCATAATTCTTTTGGTTTCCACAATCGTGCTTAAGGTAGTGATGGCATAAGCAGCCGTGGATGTACCGTTCGGAAGTTTAGAACAAGAGCCATCACAAAATAGCTCTCCTTGTGGGCTATTCAAAGGCGTGTCTTTCAGATCGATTCTGCCTTTAGTTTCTTGTTCTGTCACATAAAGGCAATCGTGTGACGTTTCGTAACCATCAACAGTATCTTGCGGGACAGGTAAAAGTTCAGCCGGATTTAATACACAAAACCTCTGAATTTTAATGTGGGGGGCAAACAAGATTAGTTCATATCTTGTCAATTGTGCGGAAGTGAGGTGTTGCGTTTGAGTTCTATTTAATAAAATATCTACAGAGTGAGGTACCATTAGGGTTAATGCATGACCCAGGACCATTCCCTCACTCTGTTTTACAGATGCAGCAGCAGCAGGGACAGCGCGCAAACATCTTGGCAAAGCGCGTGCTACAGGATCAAGGGCAGAGGAACAGTAACCGCACGGCCTATTCTTCTCTCCATGCTCCTGCGTTAATACAGCCAAAGCACATCCATCACGTTCATGCACAAACAATACAAAGGCCTTGTCATAATTCGGAGTTCCTAAAACCGGCGCTGAACACAGCGCGGATTTGAGCAAATCAAATGCTGTCTGGTGTTCACAAGTCCATGGCAATGGCAAAGAAATGCCCTTCTTTGTCAAAGCCAGCATTGCTTTAATCCTTAACGAAATGTTAGGGATCCACAATCTACAGTAAGAAGCCATACCTATCAGGGCTCTAACTTCCTTCTGCGTATTTGGGACAGACATGCCAGAAATAGTCTTTATTCGTTCAGGTGTCAACCGTCTTACCTCCTTTGACAGGAGATAGCCTAAATAGGCGACCTCCTGACAGCAATATTGGAATTTTTTGAGTGAAGCTTTGTGGCCATGTTTTGCTAGATGACAAAGCAACAACATGGTGCCTTCTTTACAGGCGCTCTCAGAATCAGCAGCCAAGAGGAGATCATCTACATACTGTAGTAACGTGCAAGTAGGAGGCAACTCGAGAGTATCGAGCTGCTCTTTCAATGCCCTACTATAAATACTTGGACTCTCAGGTTACCCTTGTGGTGCACAAGTGAATGTGAACGAGCATCCACCTAGGGTAAACGCGAACAAATACCTGCTATCCTTGTGTATGGGAATACTGAAAAATGCGTTTTTAAGGTCAACAACGCTAAAATGAGTGGCAGAAGCCGGAATCATGGTTAGTATCGTTGTAACATCAGGTACAATAGGAAATTGAGGAGCCACATTTTTGTTAATAGCGCGTAAATCAATTATGAACTGAAAGGGAATCGCATTATCACCTTTTTTGCATACTGGCAAAATAGGGCTGTTGCATAGGCTACACGTAATTTCCTCAATTACTCCCTGATGTACAAAATCAGAAACTATACATTTCAAAGCCTACTCACCTTCAACTGAGATCTTATATTGCGGGATGCGAGGCAATTTTACTCCATGTTTCAGAATAATTTTAACAGGTTCAATTTGAAGAATGCCCACATCATTATCATCAATTGCCCATAAGCTTTCTGGAACATTAGTGAATTCTGGCGGTAAAGGATGAGTCAAAAACTGAGAGGCGAGTGGTTGCTGAGGAGAAATTGTTAACCGAACTCCTTCTGGAGAACAATGTATTACTGCATGCAATGCCTTCAACATATTTAACCCCAGCAAGTTCTCCCCACAGTTTGTGGTAAGTAGAAATGGACACTGTTCCGTGAAGGGACCCAGTGTTATCGGTACGGGCAAAGAGACCAGACAAACTACAGGTGTGCCTGAAAACCCTACGGAAACGTTGGACTGCCCTGACAGGGGAATATTTGGAACCCGTGAAGGATCAATGGAACATTTCTGTGCTCCCGTATCTACTAAAAATAGATGTTTCCTATTTCCCACCCCCATCTCAACGTAGGGGCCTTTCTGATGAAGGGGAATAGGCGTTGGTTCCAAATCCTGCTTCGGGCAATCCTAGCGAAACAGAATATTATCAAAAGGAAGCTCTTCAGAGAGGTACGCGGCAGAAGGGTGATCAAAAATGTTTCTATCATCCACATTCAAAACTTGCTTATCTTGTGAAGGAGGTTGCTGTGATTCTGGTGCAAACTGACCTCTACCAGGGCCCCCTGCACCTGGGCAACCTCTGGATCGTCTACCCATGTTTCCAAATGACCTCTGCTGCAAGGTCGGACATTGTGCGTGCCAGTGGCCTTCCTGTCGACAATAGGCACACTGGTTAATGGTTACCGGAGCCAAGGGCGCACTTCCCTGTGGAATGTACTGACCTCTAAATTGATTACCCCCTCTAGGGCTTCTAACAATCTGTTGTAATAAGACTTTTGTTTTCAGGTCACCCTTTTTCTTCTCAAGTTTTTCCTTTACATTATTCACACGATTTTCATAGTACTGAGCCATATGCAGTACTTCTGATTGAGACTTCGCCTGCCAAGTGCTTTCGGAAGACATCATCTGTAACTGGATGTCAGGCAGCAATCCACATACAAATTTGTCGACAAACAGCCTTTTCCCTGACTCTGTGCCTAAGTCTTGTCCACTGAAATCTGAAAAAACCTGCTCGAACCGATTGAAGAAATCGGTAGCACCCTCAGATTTTCCTTGGACACAGGCCGTAAGCTTGTCCCAAATTATTCTTTTTTCAGGAACTATAGTATTCAATTTTAAAATAATCCTATCAGGCAAGGTTAATATCACTTGAGGCGGTCATTCGCCAGCTGGTCTTTATCTAGCCTAACCATGTTATCCCATGTATCTCCCAACCCAGGTATATCATCTATAGTCCTAATCTGTTTCCACAAATCGACTGGCAGGAGTACGGGAAATAATAAATCAATATCACTCAAGGTGAATACCGACGACTGTAAGACCGACTCTATTTCTTTATAGAACCCGGTCGGATTCTTTCTCACATCGGGAATAGACTGCTTTATGGTGTTCACTTCCTGTCTTGAAAACGGGACGTGAACAAACTGTGATACATAATGTGCAGGAATTTATCCCGCAAGTATTCATCGTCCAGCATCGGCCGCAATCTCAACTTTCGGGACAGATGTTGGAGGGACCTCTCTCATAGGCAACTGCGAAGTAGGCAGCTCTGAACGCTTACTAAGCAACACAGCCAAATCAAGCGCTAAGGCAGTCGAAGAAGTATCAATCGAAAAGGCTCTCTAATAAACACTCAACAATTCTGCGGGACAACAAATCTTTCTTTTTACACACTCATTCTGCAGGTACTCCACCATCACCTGTATCCCCTTCTTTTGTATTTCTATCGTATACTGACTATACGTGTCATATACTTCATCTGGAGTTATCGACATATCCGAAATCCATCCTATCGCATCCTTTGTACAAATTTGCGCTTCCTCACCCTTTAATTCACGGCGAGGAGAAAACCGTTTCTGTAAGCACATAATACCTAAACTACCACCATCTGCTTCCTCATTCTGTAACCCTTCCAACTCCTTCCTATACTCAAAATTCCTCTCAACATGCTCATATACCTTCTCCGCAGTATCTCTGGACAACGCTAAAGCGTTCAAATCCCGTAACCCTTGTGGGAAATCTACATCGTTTAATCTATTCCACATTATACTCAAATGAGTCCCTAATCCTTCAATAAAAACATTTTTCTCAGGAATACCTTTTAAATTTTCGAGTGTGGAAAAAACATCAGCTTGTTCACCCTTCTCCATGTAATGTTTAGCCCAAGCAGTCAATTAATTTTTTTTATCTGTGGACACAGTATTACGAGTCACAATCCTTAGTCTCGCTCCCTGGTCTACTAGAAGCGATGCAGAATCACTTGGAAGAGGAAGAGTAGGCACATTCTGGATATCAACAGGTGGAGGGAAGGGGGCAGGCAAAGGAGCAACGGCTGGAAGAACAGGAGGAACAGTAGGGAGGACCGGAGGAACTATAGAAGGGGGAATAACAACGGGAAGGGGCAAAGCACCATGGGGAGGGATGTATGGAGGTTGCGCGGAGGCACCGGGCCTTCGTTCATGCAAAAGTTTATTAATCAATTCATCTGACGTATGAAAATCTTTTGAGGGGTAGATTTTCTGAATGCCTAATTGAAACGCCCTGTCTGTGTTCCTAACTGACTCCAATTGTTTATTTTGATCATATAACCGTGCCTTTTCGACACTTGTCATATGTCTACGCATATGTTTCTCTCTACTCTTTTGTTGCTGCAAAGCTTCTGTTTTCCAACTGGGAAATGCGTCAAATGCTGCAGGTCTAGCCTTTTTCTTTACTAATACAGACTCTAGATATTCTATACCAGGGATTTCAAAACTACCATTGGTTGGCCACCGAAGATTAGAATTATGTCTGGTCTGTCTGTGCCAAATGTCATTAAATGCTATACTACCAAAGCCTTTCTTACAGTACATAGTACATGCCGGCAACCCCTCCTGTGGTGCGGGATGGCTATCTTCCAAAGATTGTCTGTCTCTGCGGAATAATGCCCTAAACCAGGCAGACAATTTCCCAGGCATATCAAAGTTCTGGTGTTACCTGGTCAAGTAATTGTGCTCGCGAGTACAATGCGCCAAATTCAAATTGTCAGGGTTAAATTAAGAATCAGGACACGATTCACCTGACCAAAGGACTGGGAGGCCCGATCGGGTTACTAAGGACAATGCTAAGGACCCATGTGTCTTGAGATTTTCGGCAAATTTACCCACCACAATATATGGACCCTCGTCAAGACGTCGTCTCGGGCTACAGCTCACCGTTCAGGGATCGGATCGTGCAGTTTTGTCGAGGAATTCACTTCTCGTCCAGAGTAGCCATTTCTGTTGGCAACTTCCGATCCCGGTCCGATAGCCGAGCCAACCTTCAACGAGACAATGTCGATCTTGAGGGTCCCTATTTGGGCGCCATCTGTGGAATCATAAAAATACAATATTAAGGCTTTTACACCAAGCAAAGGAAAATACACCGACATGGGCTAGAAAAGATTCCCAGAATCTTTATTACAAAACTGAACAGTTACCAAACAAAGTACACAAATAGCTATTTGGCCGTCAATGCATCACAGAGACCACCAGCAGGGTTCAATGTGAGCAGTGAACAGGAATTGCTAGTTGGACATCGGCGTATTTATACATTTCATTATAACGATGAACAGCCTCTTTCAGGTTAATTATGAACTGGGCTAGGGTCGCGCCAGGTTCGTTTCCTAATTTACATATCTCGTGTATGCGGCTTACTTTTCAACATATTTACTAACACACACTATTATTCTCTAGTTTAACGTTACACTCTTTACACATTGCTTTAATGCAAGAACAAGAGCACACGAGACGGCCATTTTATACTACAGGGTGACTTTATACAATAAACTAAAATGGCAGCTTTAACCTAAAATGGAGGCTTGATTCACTTGAGGTCACAACCTTGTAATACGAATTTCCTCGCAAAGTGACTGGGCATAGGCCAACATATACAATGAGGATGAAACAATATTATATCAGTTCTAACATGCCGAGGAATCCAAAGTGAAGCACCCGGACATCCAAGTCTATCGTCGTTGACCAGGGTTCGCAGGTTTGCTATAACCGCTGTAAGCCTGTCGAAGTGTGTTGCCCAGAAGCGGGGACAACTTAATGTTGTGCTGCTGAATGACTGGAGCCGCAACGCTCCATTGCCTAAGAAATTTGAACCAAGGACTCCCTTGCTCATCACCGTCGACCGATTTGTCCTGCCAGAGAAAGTCAAGGTTGCTGACGAACTGAGGAGAATCTGCCGGTGGGTTTCCCGCCAGCCGAAGACCTCAAAGACGCTGATGAAGAGCCAAAAACTGGCCATGGTCACATCCCGATCGCCAACGCTAGACACTGATGAGCCGAACTTGCTGGCCCAAAGTTCTTCATTGACTTTTTGCAGCAGACAAACTCTTGCCAGTGAGGTGCATCGCACGCCTCATCTTCACAGGACGTTCATGAGTCTTCATCAACGAGCACCGCGAAGATCGAAGCTGCTCCTGCGACAAAAAATGTTCACCTTTTCTTCACCAAGGGATCTTGACGACCAATGGCTCCTGCCTTAAAGGAAGTTCACTCAAGAAGAGCCCGTCAAGGACTCATCGAAGAAGTCTACGAAACCAGGTACATTGGTGTCGTAGAACTTTTAGAAGGAATTGAGACTATATTAAGCATATGTGGATTGGGTTTGTCAATACGCTTTATTTACCAGTTGACCAGGTGGGGGGATCCTTACACAGAACTGTCTCTAGGTAACGGGAGTCAGTATTCTGCCATTGCTTAATTTACCTAGCCTTCTTTCCGTGGTCTATCGTTGATTCATCTTACAATCTGATTCATATGACATTTGAGCTGTTAGCAGTTGATGCATTTCAAAGGAATCAATAGTTAAGAGTGGTATCACGTAGACCTATGTATATTTAACATTACAGTATTGCCTGAGCACAATGTGTGTTATTGTGATTTTGCATATAAATTGAACCTTATTTAACAAAGACTGTGTTTTCACTAACTTAGTGTGTGGACATTTCTTTGTGGGTGTTTGGGAACTACACTTTACTTAAGAACCAGCCCGCATCACCTCCTGAGAGCTTAAGCCTTGATTGCTCACCCATAACTACCGAATAGAGAATCTTGGCTGGGGTGCTCTGTGCTTCTACTCTGCCATATAGAGGGCAGGAGTAAAGATAACCCCCTCCAGTCTTTACAATTTGCACTTCATGGAGTGTGTTTGAACACTTTCACTGTGTCTCCCTCCCCATACCCATGTTATCCTTCAGTTCTCTACTTTAATGAGGACGTTTGCATATTCTGCCCCCTTCTTGGTCTTTGCACTGGCCATTTCCTCAAGCCTCGCGCAGGGAGCGTGTACATGGTGCACGAAACTGGGACCCTGTGCAGAGGTCGATCTGTAAATCAGTGGATCTAGTGGATTCAATGTCCAGATTCCTCCGGGTTCGGTGCGCTTACAAATGTCTGAATAAATAATTAATACTGATTGATGCATAGATTCTTTTTTGGTTCAATTTGCTTATGTGGCGCACAAAAACTTTCTGTAAATCAGGCACAATATCTATGTCTGCTCTTGCGTGGGGCTGTGGATGATGTGGAGGATCCTGATGGTGTGTGCATCTGCTGGTGTCTGTGGAAGAGTTGGTGTATTGTACAATACTTTATTTAATATTAGTACACTGCACAGTTTTTGTTATTTTAATAAATATTTTTGGCCTAAAGATTTTTGAGTTCGTCCAATCAGATTGTTTAATTTTGTTTGACATGCACCACTTCAGGTTAAGGATTATGCATATGCCAAAATCCCCAAAATCGAAGTGGACAATTTCAAGACATGTGTGCTTTGCATGCATAATTTTTCAGCTTCTTTGGGAATTACAAAGCAAAACACATGTTTTTCTGCAATCATTTTGGGTGTGAAAACATTCATGAAACTTTGCTGTATTTGGCCTGTGTGTTGTGATTTAGCTAAATCAGTTGCGTGCCGAACTTAGTGAACTTTTATCCTATTTAAAGTGCCATATGACCTTACCTACAGAGTCGCAACCCATGATTCTGCTTTCTGTTGTATATGCTCATGTAAGCGTTCAGTGGTTTCCTTAGACGGCTTCCTGGAATAAGTGTTCACGGGTTTCCTTAGATGGCTTCCTGGAATAAGTGTTCAGTGGCTTCCTTAGACGGCTCCCTGGAAAAAGTGTTCAGGGGCTTCCTTAGCCGTCTTCCTGGAATAAGTGTTCAGTGGCTTCCTTAGACGGCTTTCTGGAATCCGTGTTCAGTGGCTTCCTTAGACGGCTTCCTGGAATAGGTGTTCAGTGGCTTCCTTACACGGCTTCCTGGAATAGGTCTTCAGTGGCTTCCTTAGACTGCTTCCTGGAATAAGTGTTCAAAGGCTTCCTTAGACGGCTTCCTAGAATAAGTGTTCAGTGGCTTCCTTAGACGGCTTCCTGGAAAAAGTGTTCAGTGGCTTCCTTACATGGCTTCCTGGAATAATAAGTGTTCAGTGGCTTCCTTAGACGGCTTCCTGGAATAAGTGTTCAGTGGCTATCTTAGACGGCTTCCTGGAATAAGTGTTCAGGGGTTTCCTTAGACGGGATCCTGGAATAAGTGTTCAGTGGCTTCCTTAGAAGGCTTCCTGGAATAAGTGTTCAAGGGCTTCCTTACACATCTTTCTGAAATAAGTGTTATGGGGCTTCCTTAGACGGATTCCTGGAATAAGTTTTCAGTGGCTTCCTTAGACGGCTTCCTGGAATAAGTGTTCAAGGGCTTCCCTAGACGACTTCCTGGAATAAGTGTTCAAGGGCTTCCTTAGAAGGCTTTCTGGAATAAGTGTTCAGGGGCTTCCTTAGACCGCTTCCTGGAATAAGCATTCAGGGGCTTCCTTAGACCGCTTCCTGGCATTCGTGTTCAGTGGCTTCCTTAGACGGCTCCCTGGAATAAGTGTTCAGGGGTTTCCGTGGACAGCTTCCTGGAATAATAAGTGTTCAGTGGCTTCCTTAGACGGCTTCCTAGAATAAGTGTTCAGTGTCTTCCATAGACTGCTTCCTGGAATAAGTGTTCAGTGGCTTCCTTGGACGGCTTCCTGGAATAAGTGTTTGGTGGCTTCCATAGACCGCTTTCTGGAATAAGTGTTCAGGAGCTTCCTTAGATGGCTTCCTCAAATAAGTGTTCAAGGGCTTCCTTAGGCAACTTTCTGGAATAAGTGTTCACAGGCTTCCTTAGACAGCTTCCTGGAATAAGTGTTCAGTGGCTTCCTGAGACGGCTTCCTGGAATAAGTGTTCAATGGCTTACTTAGACGGCTTCCTGGAATAAGCATTCAGGGGCTTCCTTAGACGGCTTCCTGCAATAAGTGTTCAGGGGTTTCCTTGGACGGCTTCCTGGAATAATAAGTGTTCAGTGGCTTCCTTAGACGGCTTCCTAGAATAAGTGTTCAGTGGCTTCCAGAGATGGCTTCCTGGAATAAGGGTTCAGGGGCTTCCTTAGACGGCTTCCTCGAATAAGTGTTCAAGGGCTTCCTTAGACAACTTTCTGTAATAAGTGTTCACAGGCTTCCTTAGACGGCTTCCTGGAATAAGTGTTCAGTGGCTTCCTGAGACAGCTTCCTGGAATAAGTGTTCAAGGGCTTCCTTAGGCAACTTTCTGGAATAAGTGTTCACAGGCTTCCTTAGACAGCTTCCTGGAATAAGTGTTCAGTGGCTTCCTGAGACGGCTTCCTGGAATAAGTGTTCAATGGCTTACTTAGACGGCTTCCTGGAATAAGCATTCAGGGGCTTCCTTAGACGGCTTCCTGGAATAAGTGTTCAGTGGCTTCCTTAGACGGCTTCCTGGAATAAGCATTCAGGGGCTTCCTTAGACGGCTTCCTGGAATAAGTGTTCAGTGGCTTCCTTAGACAGCTTCCTGGAATAATTGTTCAGTGGCTTCCTTAGACGGCTTCCTGCAATAAGCATTCAGGGGCTTCCTTAGACGGCTTCCTGAAATAAGTGTTCAAGGGCTTCCTTACATGGCTTCCTGCATAGCTCTCAACTCACACGCATTTGGCGGGTGTCACCCGCCTTGTAAAGGGCTGACTCACCCACCAAGCCTCCTGCACGCCCATTCATTTCAATGGGCGTCTCACCTGCCAAAAACACAATCGGGTGATTTCACCCGCCTTTGAGCCTTTGAGTCACACATGGTTGAGAGCTATGCTTCCTGGAACTTCCACTAGCATCGGCTACTCAAAGCTGACAATACACCATTTGGGATATCCCACCTCTTCTTGTAACCAGTCTCAGCTGCCTCTGGTGCTTTACTCGAAGGCAAGGGGTGCTGGTGGACATTCTACTTCACCATTCTGTTTCAAGTGGATCATGTTGCTGGCATATGTTTTTATGGCTCTGGACCTAAACATAACGTTTTTAAGGATCCTGTGCACTGTATCACGCTTCCACTGGCTGTCTGTACCTTCGAAGACTGTACAATGAAAGTTCAACTCTTTCCTTCCCTCCTCTTCCTTCGTTTCTCACACTCAGGCTCCTCTTTGTCACCGTAACGTACTTGTTACCCTTCTTTTCCTCTTTCCCCTGCCTCCTCTTTCTCCTGAACCCCATGCCCTATGCTTCTCCTTTTCCCTCACACCCCATGCAGATACCAACGCCATAACCACTGACTTTTTGCTAACACTGTTTTGTTTTTTATGTAATCCTTGCTAGCTTCGTCAATGAATGTTATTTACCTGAACATTTGACCACCAGCCACTAGGTGGAGGCTCCGAGCTTTATAAGGGAGTTAGAAGCGAAAAACCCGCGCCCTTATTCTTCTCACGCGCAAATTAAACAAGTCCTCTACGATAATGCAATGAGAATACTTGCCCTAATTGGAATCCCACAGAGGGTCCGAAAAAGCAGAGTCGCTTATTTCCACATGCCGAGCGAAGTGCTCAGTACGGACAAAGGTAATTTAGGGCACACGATTGAATGTGAATGCTCATTGCAATCAGGCAGCATAAAACAATGTATCGTGAAAATAACTTCCCTTTAAAAGGGCGTTAAACTAAGGACATTATTGCAAAGCCTAGAGACTGCACAGCTGTGACATCAAAGAGCAGCTGAGGCAGAGGACTTGTAGATGCAGGTGAGGGCTGCTTGGGCGATTCGGCGAGTTCATTAACATGTTCCAGCCAGGGCTGTCAGAAGATGTGGTGAGGCCCGGGGCAAAACATTTGGTGAGGCCCCCTTACAATTCTTTGCACTCGGCCAGCAGCGGCACCTCCGCAAACAGGAGACTCGAGAAATCAAAACTTTGTGTGCAGGATCCCAAATATGGTTTATTACTACAACTCCAAATCAACTACAGCAAAGTTAGATTTCTCTACTGAAGAAAGGTTTATGCCAGACTAACTTTTGTATCATATGCAAAAATATATATTGAATGGCATGAGCTCTCCAGTACGCCACCTCCAACTCTCTGAGGGTCAGTCACTTTTCTAAGCAAAGAGTTGAGGGCAGATCTCTTTCTTCGGCTGGACCCTTCCTCTGGAAACAGCCTCCCTGCCGCTCTGAAACTTGAGCAGAACCATCTCCGGTTCCAAAAGCAACTCAAGACCTGTCTCTTTGCTTCTGCCTTCTCTCTTCCTCTCCCTTGTTGATCACCTGCCTGATCCATGCACTGGTCACCTGGTCAAGCTTTGAATTCGGGCCCAGGTACCTGCCTGTCCTGTTGCAATCACCCACTGCCTCTTGGCTCCCCTGCACGTGTAGTCTGTATCTGTAACCCTACAGTCCCCTCTCTTGGACTTATTGTCCACCCGTTGGCTGCACTTATGAGTACCCACACTAGTAAGATCTGTTTTTTGTACTATTCTTTTGTTTCCCCCTCCTTGCCTTGTGGCGCCTAGAAACACTTGTGTACACGCACGTTATAAATACCATATCATATCATTAAGGCGCAGCCTGCACCTGTGTGCACATTAAAACACACATCATACACAGTGACAAATGATATACAGTGGAGGCTGGTACATTTCTGAACTTAAGAGGCTTAAATGTTTGTGCCAATTAGGCAGAATCAACAGAGCACAGTGACGGAGCCCAAACCAAAGAAGGGTTGCTTGAGGGGGGTTCTCATGCCCAAGAAAATGCTTGAAACATTTGGTTAAAATTATGCATTTTACAGCACTTTCTTAGCAAAATTGGGTAGAAATCCATACAGTTTGCAATTGGTTTTGCATGCATTCATCCACCAGTTGCACAACTCCATACATACATGCATACATAAAACAAAACACAGCATTGACACAAACAACAACATGCATGCATGCATTCATACATACACATATACATACTAATTTAATTCAAATACACATATTTACACGTTTAATTTAAAATAAAAAAAATACTTACCTTACCTCCATGCACTTCGACACGTGGATATGCTGTCTGGCAGGAGAAAACTCCTCTCCTATCAGTCAGCATGTTCACACTGAGCAACGTGAACACACTGACTGACAGGAGAGGAGTCCTGTCTTGTCAGGCAGCATGTCTGCGTTGTCAGCTGAATAATGGGAGGCAGCAGAGCTCACTTCTGAGCCCTGCTGCCTCCCATTATTTTGCTGTTTGTTGCGGAGCCAAACGTCTTCACAACAAACAGCAAAATCATTTCAGGGGCAGAGAGGAGACAGCACAGTTCCCCGTGTGAATAAAGGACACTGGAGACTGTGCTGCCTTCTCCTTAGGAGAGGGGGCCGTGAGGCCCCCCCGCAAGTGCGAGGCCCGGGTTCAGTTTGCCCCCCTAAATCCCCCTCGTGACGGCCCTGATTCCAGCTAATGTCCACTCTCCTTCTTCTTGAAGACTCAACAGGTCTCACGGCTAACAGGCAGTTTCCCCAAAATAGTGAGGGCTTCCTTTCGGTCTCCCTAACGCATACCTCCCAACTCATCCTCAGTCAGATGTCACCCATCCCAAACTGTTTTTTTTTAAATTAAACAGTGTTTTTAGTATCTAAAATACCTTGCACATAAAAGAAACAAATAAAGACACTACAAGGCAACAATACATATAGGGAATAACCACAGAGAAAAAAGGCCACTGTGTGCTGAGCAGACAAATGCGCACAATACGGCTACGTCTTCCTTTACCGTTCTAGAGCCAGATTACAGAAACTTTGCACCAGTGCAAGTGCAAACTTTGCACGGTATTAGCACTAGGCCCTATTTTTTAAAAACACTAGGACACAGTAAAAACCATGGCACCTCGACAAGTGCACTTTGGAATATTACAAGCACCAGGGCTAAAATTGCCCTAGTGCTAAAAAGATACCCTTTTGATGCATTTTTGCATCAGGACAAAGTCTGCCCTAGTGCTAATAACATTCCATATTAGCACTAGGGCAAACTTTGCTCTGGTGAAAAGAATTTAATGAAAATGCATCTTTTTTGCACTAGGACAATTTTTGCCCCAGTGCTTCTAATATGCCAAACTGCACTTGTCGAGGTGCAATGGTTTTTTAATATGTCCTAGTGTTTTTAAAAATAGGGCAAACATTGCCCTGTTGCTAATGCCGTGCACATTTTGCACTTGCACCGGCGCAAAGCTTCCGTATGCTGGCCTAGAGTCCATACCCCAATTGTACAAAAACGATTCTGTTTTAAAGTTAAGACTTAAAAACCTCACTTCCCAATATTCATATAACCAATTCTATATCTAAAAAGAAGGCATTGTTTAAACTCATCACTACAAACCAACAGTACTACACAAGTAAATGCATTGTGTGTATTCGTGGAGATCTTTCTTAACTTAGTCTTCTCACTTTGACATTCCACAGTGCTTTCTTAATGTTTGACATCCCAGGTACCCCCATAAAATCATTTCATAATATGAAGGATTACAAAAGTTTCTCATACATGACAAAAGTACTTCACATTTCAAATATGTATTATACATGTCGCAAGTGCTTCTCGTTTAAAGTGCGTTGTGCATCAGTCCAGCAAGTATCTCTATCACACTTTCAAGAGTTGCAAATATTTTCTTTGGGAGTCTTACTAATGCAAGTAAAAGAGATGTGTTGGTACCTGTCATTAGTCTCATCCACAGGTCCTTCGCTACTATTTTTTAAAAAAAAAATATTGGTTAAAATTAGGTATACAAGGCAAAGAGAGAAGAAAATAAAATATACGAACATCATATGCTAAAAATAGCAGTGGATGTGCCGCAAAGAAAAACAGGATATAATAAGGATTAATACACAGTAAGGCAAGTATACTTCTATCATATAATATTGCACTTATGCAAGAACATTTTTTTAAATATTGGAAGGAAACAAACAATAACAAATAACAAGACAAGGCGCAACCTGGACAGGACACAAACAAAAGGAGGTAAGGAGAAGGAGGGTAGAGTACAACATTATTATACATCCTGTGGATATTGATTCATAAATTACTAATGCAAATTTACACCGACAAAAAGTTATTAAATGGTTGTCATTTCAACTGAAACTTGTCCTGTAATTCAGGGCTCGAAGCATTACACCTTTCCAATCTGTGAATATTACATATAGAATTCCACCAAAATTTATAGTGAATTTGGTTTGGGTTTTTCCAATTAGTAGTAATGTTTTGGATTGCCACCATTAAGCCTAAAACAAACAGATATTTAGCATATTTGTTGACTGGGTAATTATGCAGCATGGAGCTGCCTGAAATGAGAAAATCAAAACAAAACTCCATAGTATGGTTAAAAAATTAATTTGATAGTATTCCACACAGAGATCCAAAATGGTTTAACATATTGGCAGTCTATAAACATAAGTTTAAAAGAACCTTGAACTTTTAGGCAGCTCCAGCAATTGTCATTAGGTAATAAACCACATTTGAAAAGAGATACAGGGGTGATAAAGGCTATATGGTGGAAAAATAAAAGGGGTTGGATCAGGCTTGCAGAGGAGGTAATTGTAGAAATTCATTGCCATTGGGGGGGGCAGCAAAACTGTTGATCCAATCTTGTGCAATATTCTCTCCATTTATTGTGAAGACATTCAATTCTCTGGGTAGGTGCAGAGTTTAGTAAAATGCTGTAGTAAATAGAAGCAGTCGTATTAGAGTTGAGCATATGAAGGAGTCTTTGCGCTTCATGATTATTGAAATTACATAACGGTGTCTCTAGATGTTCTACTATTGCAGCAATAATTGTAAGAAATTGCATCAGGGATGAGGCAGACATATGAAACTTAACAGTAAATTCATTGAAGGTGATGGGAACACCACATTTGAATAGTTGGTTACAAAATGTGATGCCCTTAGAGAGCCACGAAAAAGGATTTGCCACTAATTTTAATCTTAGGGTTATGCCAAATAAAGGGGGTTATAAAAGAGGATTGCTTAGCTAAAGATGGAAACATAAATATTTTAAGGGACATGATGGATTGAAAAAGGCAGGAGTATTTGGTAGATTTGTTTTTCCCTTTAATTAAGTAAAGGTCTGCAAGGGTTATCGGGGAAACCATAGCTCTCTCCAGGCTAACCCAGTTGGGCAGAACAACTGATATATCCTGCATAAACCACCACTGTGCTTGCTTAACTGTAAAGGCTAGATGGTATTTTTTAAAGTCAGGGAAAACAACCCTTGCCTGAGAACGTGGCTTTTTGTGTTTACTCAGCGAAATTCTATGTTTCTTTCTCCCCCTCAAGAATTTCATGAGACAGAAATCTATAGATTTGAAAAAGGAGGGAGAAAGAGGAAGAGGTAACATATAGAGAAGATAGAGTATTATAGGAGAGATTATAATCTTGATTGACTACAGTCTGCCGCACCAGGAAAGATATAGAGGGGACCAAGAAGACACTTACTCTTTGACTCTGGCTAATGTGCTATCTGAGTTACATTTGCGAATACCATTAATGGAAGCAGATATGTGGATACCAAGATATTTGAATCCCAAAGGACACCATTTCATGCCTAGAGTGTTAGCATGAAGTGGGGTACAGTGCAGGTTAAGTGGAAGAATCTGAGATTTATCTGAATTAAGTTTGTATCCTGACGCTTCTGAAAATCTGGAGATAATATTAAGTAGAGGTTGGGCTCCCAACTGTGGATTTTTTAAGAATATAAGTACATCATTGGCATAAGCCACAGTTTTAATATGCAAATTATTAAATGGAATTCCCAAAATAGTCATCTTGCCTTATGGCTTCGAGAAAGGGTTCTAGTGCAAGGATAAACAGGATAGGGGATAGTGGACAGCCCTGACGTGTTCCTCCGGAAAGGGGAAATAAAAGAGGATAATTGACCATTTACAAAGATTGCGGTTTTGGGATTGGAATATAGGACTTTAATCATAGATAGGAAAGGGGGGCCATAACCATGCCACTTGAGTGCTTGGAACAAAAAGTTCCATTAAACTCTATTGAAAGCTTTTTCAGCGTCCAGAGCTATTGCTGCAAAGGGGTCATTTGATTTGTTTAAAATATCGATGACATGTAAAATTAGCCTTACATGGGAAGAGGAGACTCTACCCTTTACATAACCTTCTTGATCTTGTTTTAGGAGTTTGGGTAGGAAAGGGAGAATTCTATTGGCGAGTATTTTTGCATAGATTTTACAGTCCGTATTAAGGGAGATTGGACGGTAGTTTTGGGGGAGTTCTGGATCTTTATCCGGCTTAGGAAATACTATTAGCATAGCCTCTAAGAAGAAACCTTGAGCCTTGTTATTTAAAGTTAAATGAGAGAAAAGGTTACTTATTTTAGGGACTAAAAGATTGGAGAAGTGGGCATAGAAATCAATAGGGAAGCCATCCAGTCCTGGGGCTTTGCCTTTTTTGAGGTTTTTAATAGCTAAGTATATTTCAGGAGATGTAATAGAATCATTAAGGGATGAGAGGTCAATTGGAGGATAGGAGTGGCGAGGTACATTATGTAGGAAATCGTGAATAGCAGGGTTATTAAGAGGGACTTCAGATGTATATAAATTGGAATAAAATTATTTAAATACTTGCACAATTTCTTTGTCAGACATTTTCCTATTTCCCCAGCGATCTTTAATCACAACAATTCTGGTTTTCTCCTTCTTAAGTTTGAGTTAAGAAGCCAAAGTTTTACTAGTTTTATTGGAAAATGTATACATTTTGGCTTTGTATTTAAGCAGATTGGAACAGGAGTATTGCGCGATAAGCTTATTATATTGGAATCTTAGTTTTAAAATGTCTCTAAGGATAACGGATGAGTTAGTGCGAGCAAATGGAGTTTCCAATGGTTTGAGCTGTTTACGAATGGATTCCGATTACGCTTTAAGATTTCTCTTCTTGTTCGCTACATAGGAGATAATGTGACCTCTAAGGACTGCCTTGTAGCAGTCCCAATTATTGGGGAGGGACGTATCCTGATCTTTATTTTCAGAGAAAACATTATTATGTTGTTCTATGATGAATTGAGTAAAAGATGCATCATTTAATAGACTAGTGTTAAATCTCCATCTGCATGAGTTGTGAGAGGTTATTGGGGGAGCAATTTGTATATGCACTGGAGCATGATCAGATATTGTGATGGATTCTATCTGGGCATCAAGAAGAAGACTAACCACAGAATTAGGGATACAAATATAATCAAGCCGTGACAGGGAGTTGTGAGGTGTAGAGTAAAAGGTAAATTCAGAATCCATGGGGTGTAGAATCCGCCACGTGTCACTGAGGCCGGTTTCAGAAATAAAGTTAATAAACTGTGTATGGGATGTAATATCAGTATACCGCACATCAGATTTCCTATCCATAAAAGGATCTATGACTTGATTGCAATCTCCACATACAATCAAATTGAGGGGGTTACTACGTAGTATATGATTTCTAAGTTGTTTCCAAAAGGATTGATCAACAGTGGTAGGTCCATAAAAATTCAGAATTGTATAGGTTGTAGATTCTACTAATATGTTAAGGATAACCCATCTTCCTAGTTGGTCAGCTTCGGTAGATATAATTTTGCACTTAAGAGTTTTGTTAATGAGAGTAATAACACCATTCTTTTTCCAGTTGGCAGCACTTGAAAAGACCTGACCCACCCAGAGTCGCTTGAGTTTTGCTGCTTCATTAACGGACAGATGTGATTCTTGTATACAGGCTATATAGGGCTTTAATCTATTGAGGTGTGAGAGTACTTTTTGTCTTTTAATGGGATTGTGTAATCCCCTAACATTCCAGGATACAATATTAAGAGGCATCATTCAAGAAAATGGATGAGTATGTGATGATATGGATCTTGATTCAGATACAACATCCACCGGAACGCATAGAAGTGTGTTAGCATATAGAAATAAGCAAATACCCAACAAGTCAAGGGACGACCTGAAAGGATTGAAACATAATCGATAGGGAGGACAAACAAAAAAAGACATGGAAATTGGTAAAAGAAATTATTATATTCAGAATAAATCAGAAGAACAGTGGCAAACAGGAACCAGCCACACCAATCCATGTCTGGAAAAAGTACAAATGGGGGGAAGGAAAGCTGAAAAAGAAAAAGGATGGCCTGCCATTCTCTGCTCCTATAATATTAGTTGCATTTTAAGATGAAGAAACACACTTCTTTGTAGAATTTGTTCATGTTATGGGGTTAGAAGTATCCATATCAGACATTTTGTGAGATTGGACATAGGGGGTAATTCATAGAATTCAGTGCACAAGTGGCGCACGCGGCTGGTGCACAGAGTGCGCGTGCGGCAGTGTGCGCCAGCCGCGTGCGCCAAAAACCATGTAGGCGCACAGCGTATTCATGGATTAATACATCCATGAGCAGCCGTGGCGCAGAGTGGCGCAGCAACCCTGCAGCAGCGCTAGTTATGCCCCCAATCCCGCCCCATGCGCCAAAAACATTGCACAAATCCAGTACATGGCGCAAAGGCCAGTGGACTGGCATACAGCCCCTCAACCATGAAAACGCGTGTAAAACTCCCCGCACATGCCGCAGAATACACGTACCCCGCTTAGGCCAGCCCCATCAGATGTAACACTGCCCACTCACCCCTCGGAATAAACGTACCCTGCTCACGCCAGGCCTATCGCGTGTAAAACTCCCCGCGCACCCCTCGGAATACACGTACCCCGCTCGCGCCGGCCTATCACGTGTAAAACTCCCTGCGCACCCCTCGGAATACACATACCCTGCTCGCGCCAGGTAAATTGCGTGGAAGAAGTCCCCACTGTGGTGTGGGCTGCCTGTGGGGCATTGCCAGGGTGGATGGGCTGCCTGCGGGGCATGGGGAGTGTGAATGGGCTGCCTGCGGGGCATGGGGAGGGTGGATGTGCACATGCGATAGGCCCTGTGCAAGCGGGGTACGAGTATTTGGGGGGTACGCGGGGAGTTTCACACGCGATAGGCCTTGGGCGAGCATGGTACGTGTATTTCGGGGATGCACAGGAAGTTTTACACGCGATACTCCAGGCGAGAGCGGGGTATGTGTATTTGGGGGTACGCGGAGAGTTTCACATGCGATAGGTCCTGTGTGAGCGGGTTACTTGTATTTGGGGGGTAAGCAGGGAGTTTCACATGCAATAGGCCCTGTGCAGGGGGGTACATGTATTTGGGGGGCACGCGGGGAGTTTCACACGCAATACTCCAGGCGAGAGCGGGGTATGTGAATTTGGCAGGTACGCAGGGAGTTTCACACGCGATAGGCCCTGTGCGAGCGGGGTACGTGTATTTGGGGGGTACGCGGGGAGTTTCACACGCGATAGGCCTTGGGCGAGCATGGTACGTGTATTTTGTGGGTACGCAGGAAATTTCACACGCGATACTCCAGGCGAGAGCGGGGTACGTGTATTTGGGGTGTACGCGGGGAGTTTCACACGCGATTTGGCATCGTGGGCCCTCCCGGGTGTGCGGTTTTCCCCCCTCCCCATGCCCTGCAGGCAGCCAACACCACAGGGGACTACCCTACAACCCTCACCATGCCCTGCGGGCAGCCACATGGCCCCATGCACTTGTGTTAGGCAGAATCCTGTGCAGTGCCCTTAGGGACCACTACACACAATTAAGACCACAGGTAGCAATACAAGTTTTACCTTTGGTACAAGCCTGTACTAATATGTTAAAGTTGTAGCAGTAGCGGAGCAGCCAGGCTTATCTCAAGAGTATATGAGCAGTAGCAGAGATTACACAAAGTGACCACAATTACTGTGACTCAAGCAAACACTGACTCAAGGTTTCAGGTAAAAAATATAAGTACATTTATTTTTAAACCATTTGTTATAAACACAACACTTCTATTAATTCAAAATCACACGTAAAATACACTACAACCAACCAATTCACTTTTGTACATTCTAACTCAAGGTAAGTACCCTATGTTTCAACGGACCGGTGTTGTGAAACAAAAGACGTTACCGGGAATACGTATGCGATCACTTTTTGACAGTAATGACAGTTCGGTCTTACTAAAGAAACGCGTATCCGTGGCAAGAAATGTTACCGGGGCAAAACACACTTAGCACCTGAGTTAACCAGAGAGAGTTGAGGGCAGAAATCACAGGCAATACTTTTGTCAAGGCAGACAGAATCAGAGAACACCATAGACAGAAATTCAAGAGTCAATAGGCCGGAGCCAGTGTCAAGTGGAACTGGGTTCCTGTTGTCGAGGATCACACAGTCGGACAGTTCAAGATTCAATATTGCCAGGAGTACCTATATATACTGAACACAGGAAGCAAAAGTTATAAGAAGGAGGGAAGACAAGGGCAAGCCTTGGAGGCAAAGAAAAGGGATTCACCCTAATTCCTCGAGCAGAACACAGTACCTTATTCAATGAAGAAGCTGGTGTCACGGCAGTTGTTCCTAGTAGTTTCCTGCAAACCCATGGTTCCTGGAGCTTCGGTACGAAGGAGGACATCTGGAGGGGTCTGCACCACACAGGGATGAGGCCGTCAGCAGCGACGGTGAATAAAAGGTGCACTCCTTAAAAACAGGAGAGGCTCTTCAGATTTCTAACCGGACGACTACAGCAGTGTGCAGCGATTTCAACCAAGAAGAGGATCCTCTGGCTGTAGAAGATGAGCTGGTTATCCCCACCAGGTTCAAGGGAAGAAGACTCCAGAACAGGATCTTCTCTGGTCGTCGAAGGGTAGATAGTTCAGGACTGCAGCAGAGCTTCACCAGGACGGGCTAGTTGCAGCAGCCGTCTTCTTCTCCGCTTCTCTTCGGTCCCTTGTAGTTCCAGTGGCGACTCTGACTTCTAGCCCAAGAGACCTGCCTTTAATGCAAAGATGCCCTATTCACACAGCCTGGCTGTCAATCACGCAGCGGGGGGGTTGTCCAGCCGGGACAACCACCTCAGCCAATCAAGGCAAAGTGCGACTTTGGTTTCCTAGGATACCCGGTGCAGGGGTTGACTACACCCCTCCCTCACATTCAACCCACCTAGACATCCAGGCGCCTGGAGGAGGGCTTCTCGGCAGAAGCCCGCCAAAAGACAGTGAACAAAGAAGACAAACCTAGTTTGCCGCGCAAAGTAAAACAAAAGAAGAAATGGCGAATAAACCCGACCGGTGCCAAAAGAAAAAGTATTTGATCAAGCGGGTTTAAGTTCGAGGCTAATATAATAGCCTAAAACAATACCACGTTTATATAGTATAATCGCGGTAGAAAAGTAAGGGTAGATACCACTGCCACCAGCCAAGTCTTAATGTTAAAAGAGCGAAACAATGCTCTAGGAGGTACAGATAAAAAGGGCTAAGGATTAACCCTTTCCAGTACTCCATGTAAGATGGGGTGTACTGGATCTGTGGTTAAATGACTAGTTAGTTGCAACTTTACCCTTTTCTGGGGGATAGTAGTCAGCCTCAGAAATGGAGTCGGTGGGAAGTCTAAAGGACAACCCTGTGTCACTGCACTGAAGGTGCTGTGTAACACACAAAAGAAGGGGGCTACTGAAGTGGTGTACTCCAGAGTCCACAATCACAAAAATCATCTGATATACGCATGGCAAAAACACAGGTAAGAGGGGGAAAAAGAGCAAATCCAGCAAAGCTGCTGGGGGACTCACTAGGTAATGGAAATTAGCCCTTAAATGAGAATTCTTCCTAACAACTTGTGAGCACACTTGTGAGCCCCGACTCATGTCCCCCCACCTGACCCCCAGTGACGGACACCTGCCAGCAGGCCCCCGACTCATGTCCACCCACCCCACCCCCATTGACGGGCACCTGTCAGCAGGCCCTGACTCATGTCCCCCACCCATCCACCCACCCCCAGTGATGGGCACCTGCCAGCAGGCCCGACTCATGTCCCCCAACCCCACCCCCAGTGACGGCACCTGCCAGCAGGCCCCGACTCATGTCCCCACCCATCCACCCACCCCCAGTGACAGGCACCTGCCAGCAGGCCCCGACTCATGCCCCCCACCCATCCACCCACCCCCAGTGATGGGCACCTGCCAGCAGGCCCCGACTCAGGCCCTTATGGCCACCCAAATCCCACCCCCGCCGCCCCTGTCCAAACACCCAACCAAGTATTCCATCCACTCCACATTGAAATCCCGATGTCATGATAGATCCCAAATGACAAGTATGCACATCAATACATGTCCGTCAGAAACACACAATGGGGGCCCCTGAATGAGAAAACCCACATCGTGACATGCACAAAACCAATGAGAGAATACCACACAAATGAAGTATGAAATAAAAATGTATTAAATACAAAATTAAAGGAATGAAAGAAAATCACACATGAAAATAAATAATAAACAAAAGGCTGGATGTCCAAAATGAATGTAAAAATATCAATTGTTGATGTCCCGGGCCAGGGCATCATCAAACTCCTCTTCAACTACCTGGAGGCAGGCCTGTTCCATGGCCCCGAGGTCTCGCCGGGATAAAGCCATGTCCACCTCCAACTCCCTGCGAAGTTCCTCAAGGCACTCAGCCAGCCTCAATGCCCTGCGCATGGAGTTCTCCACCCTGACCATAGTGAGACGTGCCTCTTCTGCCTGCCGCTGCTCCGCATCTATTTGCCGGCCCAACTGCTGCCACATGGAAGACACTCCCAATCCTGGGTCCTCCTGCCCTCCGGCCGATGCCTGCCCCTCTGATGTTGATGGCCCCGAGCCATCATCGCTCCCACCTTGAGCCTGCGGCTGCTGTGCATGTGCCCTGCCTGTTGATGCCTGCACATCCTCCTCCTGCTGGGGTCCAGTTGTTGGGGTGGCCACCCCTGCTGGACCTCCGACTCCCGACTGTGGCAGGGATGTGTCCTCCACCAGCCTGGCCGCTGGGTTAGAGGCAGCTCCACAGGGTGCCGAGGTGATACTTGGGCCGGAAGATGGCACGGAGGATGACTGGCGCATAGGGGTTTCAGTTGAGGAGGGGGTCGGTAGAAGGTCCATCACATGGAGGAACCCTGCACTGGTGACCCGTCCTAGTAGGTCAACGCGGTCAACGAGGCATCTGAAATAACATGCAGAGTCCCCACGAGAACTCTGCACATCGTCCCGGATGCCACATTGACGCAATGCCACTCCAGCCAGGACAGGCTCAACACGGTCCTGGATTGCTAAATCCGCAGGGAGAGGAAGGCCAGTTGTTGTTTGCGCATCCCCTTGCTGAAAATGGGTCTGGACAAAGGCATCCCTGCTGGTGCGGGATGTTACAGTCACAGGATCGGGGACAGGATTACACACAGGCACCTCCACGGCCACCTGTGCTGCCTCCTGTCTCTGCCCCTGAACTGCACCACTAGAACCATGGATTCCCCCCTCCAGACCCCGTGTGTGGCCCTTCCACGGCGTCCTCCTCAACCAAACCCCCCACCGACCTGGATGACTCCGTGCCATCTTCCTCCATAGGCCCCTGTGGGGTCTCAGCTGCCCCTTCTGCTGCCGAGGAGTCCACCTCTGACCTCCGCCTCTTGTACCTACCCTCGGCAGCTGCGGCCGCGGATACAGCACCAGACTCTTCACTCCCCGACAAGATGAAAATATGGGAGGGGAGCTGAGCCTTGCATCTTCGGCTGGCAGTGGGATCCCTGCCGCTGTGCTCCACAGCACCGTCTCCGCCCTCTTCATCAGTTGACGATGCAGACAGGGAGAGACAGAACACAGGTATCAGGGCGCCGTACAATGGTCTGATACACACATGACAGTTGCACGTGAGTGGCAGTGTCAAACTTCACACATGGCATCACACTTCTCAACACACATATCATTTGAACACACACACACATGCGCAAATTCACAGGAATGTTGCAGCAGGCAGCACCATCCATACACATACAACAGCACGAGCATCCGAAGGTTAGCCTGACGTCACATGCAACAAAGGGAGTGCCAAACACATGCACACACACCACCAGACATACATGCATCTGTACATCACCACCACATGTCGCAGTGAAATCATCGGCATCCATGTCACATCTGCCAATCAGCCTCCTACATGTCGGTGTCACATGCATCCATGGTGTATCAAAGTGGCACACATGTCAAATACACACACACGCACATGTACATTGTGCACATATGTGAAAGTGGAACCAGCATCCATGTGTCACACCACAACCATGCCACAGTACATACACAGAAATCTAAACATGTGTGCACCCACACATGCATTTGGGCACCATGCATTTGAACACATACACCATTGATGTGCCTCACACATGACTGGACTCACATGCGGCAGGCTCATGTCCCTGTACATACACATCCATACATGGCCCTTTCAAGACATATGTCCAACCTGCACACTCCTGGCACACCTCAACATGCACAGCATCCAATCAGTACGCATGTACACTTACGCTCGACTCCGGACGGGTCTGCCTCTCAAGGATCTGGAGGTGGAGCGCTGGGTCTAATCGTTCCAGGACCCTCGTCTGGATGTTGGTAAGGCAGACCTGGCACCCCTCAGCATCCGCTGCCTTCAAGAGGCGCCGGGCCTTGCTGTGGGTCCTGGACCTGAAGTCCTCCCAGCGCTTCCGGACTTGTTGCATGTCCAGGGCTGCCACCCCCTCCACGTTGATGGCAGCCATGATGTCCTTCAAGATCCTCTTCTGTCCTTCATTGTCGGCGCGTGAACTTCCAAAGAGGGCATCATAATGCCCCAGGACTTGCTCGACCAGGATGACAACTTCATTGGCACTTAAGCTGGCAGCCCTCTGCCTCTCTGCTGGGGGGTTGCCACTGGTGCCAGATGGTGTTGTGTCGGACACAGCAACCCCCGAGGCAGGTGTGGGTGGGCAACTGGGTCCTGGGGCTGGGCTGTGGAGCGATTGAATACCAGTCGGGAGTCGTCTGTTCCAGCAGGGTGGTCACAGCTACTGGACCCCTGCAGATCGCTGATGTGCAGGCACCAAATAGCAGGGCACTTGGCCATCAGGCAGGCAGGCAGCAGCATATGGCAGGTGGGAGCGTGCTCGGGGCTCTGGGAGGCAGGAAAATAGCCTTCTGGGCAGGAGCATGGTCTTCCGTGTGTTGTCGCGTGTGTTGTTGCGTAGCCAGCTTGATTCGGAGTGATTTGGCACGTGAAAAAACTGCACGTCAGCATGTAATTCAAGGAAAGGCCCTTAGCACATAAGCGCGTCTGTGACGTACCGTGCATGGGCATTTCCCTCAGCACACGTGCATCCGCACGTGCAAAAAAATCACATACGCGTGTTAATGCGTGTAATCCGAGGAAAGGGCCTAAGCGCGTAAGAGAAGTGATGCGCACGGGCGTTTCCCTCAGCACCCTCCGCCAGCTGTTCGCTGTATGTGCCTTTCGTGGAGACCGACGTGTGTGTTGCTACTTCGTGTTGTTTCGTGCACCATCACAACTTTACAGCGGATCAAGGACGTATCTCTTCTTTTGGCGGGGGTATTGTCTACGCGTGTTTTTCATTATCATGTTAGTCTGATGGTGAGTCGCACATGCAATTTTTTCCCACTGCGGGTGCCCCTGTGTATCGCATACCCGTTTTCGAGGTCATAGTAGCCTGCGTGTCCCATGCATACATGTTTTTCGTGTCCCTGGATGCCACAGTGTACTGCGGGAGGTTAATTCCACACACGTGGGCTACCGGGGGTTACGTGCATGGTTTTACTACAGTTTTGGGGTGCCTGAGCGTTGCGTGACCCGTCACTTTATCACCGGGGTCACATACAGCCTTGCAGGTGCAGGGGTGCTGTTAACATCTTGTATCCCACACCCTTCACCCCAATTGCCCAGGACAATTGTCGTGTACACCTCCCATTGGCACTACTACATCTGTGCCGGCACTACTACATCTGTGCCATGGCTGGGAGGCCACGAAAGGTGAGGGGGGCCTCTGCTGGGAGTACTCCACGTGGCAGGCGTGGTCAGGGAAGTGGTCGGGGTGACCAGGGCGTAGGGGGACTCCAGGGTGTCCAGGGTGACTGCAGAGGGGGAAGAGGCTGGGGTGTGCCACTTCAGCACGATGTTGTTCCACGTGTTGGTGCTGTCATGCCACCACCCCCTGCGGCTCCGGGAGATGCAGTTCTTGCATCAGGCACTGGCGCCCATGTGACCCGGCAGTCCGTTTCATCGACTGCCACGGGCCCAAGGGTAGTGGTAGCTGCAGGTGCAGCTGTGGACACCACCACCAAGGCTCAGGGTCTGCCAGCGCAGGCTGCGTTGGCACCTGAAGAGTCCCTGGAAGATTTACAGGAGGTCAGGAGGCACACCATAAGTGCACGCAGGGCTGCCCTGACCGAGGCACGTGTCCCTGGAGCAGTAATGTCATCTGCTGCACCGACCAGCCCGGTGTTGGCAAGTGCATGGGCAGATGCAGCCGACACCACCCCGGTTGTGAGTCGACCATCCAGGACAGTCCCGGTCAATGACCCTGGCACAGCGGATGTTGCTGTGCAGGGTCCATTCCAAGGCACCCAGCAGCCACTGACGCAAGTCCGGGCTTCCGTCCTTGTTCAACCTGCCACTCCCTCAGTTCAATCCACCAGCGCCACAGCCCATCCTGATCAGGGTGGCATTTGCCAGCCAGGGTCCGGACCACTTTCCAAGAGGAGGAAGGTTGCACCTGCAGTAGAAGCTGGGACCCGAGACACAGCTCCGGCCTCTGGCACGTCGAGGAAGAAGCCTTTCTGCGTGCAGGAACTGGACTTCCTTGTGGACTACGTGCGGGACCACAACCGTGATATGCTAGTAGGGCCGAATTTTCAAACTACGGCTTCCCATCGTATGTCCCACTGGAAGCAAGTTGCGGATTGTGTGAGTACATCCGGCCATGAGGTGCGCACTGCTCAAGAGTGCAAAAAGCGTTGGGATGACCTCAAACGCAGTACTAAGGCGAAGCGTGCCTCTAATTACAACATGACTCTGGTGACTGGCAGTGGGTCACCACCTGAGGAGTCAGTCGTTGCGGGGTTCATACCGGCAGGAATGGTCGAAGGAGTGGGAGAGATGCTTGACTTTCATGCACCGTCCAGTGAGTGTTATTGCGTGTTTGTTGAGCCCATGTGTGGTTTGCTTGTGTGATGTGTTGTGCTTGACTGCCACTACATGTCATGTGTACATGTTTCTCATGTGCAAGTCATGCAATGCTTCACTGGGGTGTGCCTGCTGTGCAGGATGCTGGACATGTAGAGCAGACGGGGACTGTCCTCATCGCCACACTTGCACCCTACTCACATGCTACTCACCCGGCTGCCCCTCCGGTCCATGTTCCAGCTCATTGGCCCTTCTACGTGTAGCTTGGGGTGTCTTTCCTCTCAGCACTGGGACTATGTCATTGCATGACTGACGTGAATGTGCCTTCTGCCTACATGCGGGTACTCCACGTAGGCATGCTCCCTTGCCCCTCCAACCCCCTGCACCCCAATTTCCCCATGACACTGGTGTGCATCATGTTGGCGTACTGCAATGGCCTGTTCAAGGTTCCTGTGTACATGCACACTTCCACCAGGTTACCTGCCAGACACATACAGTGGGGTCCATCCTCTCTCCTTCATGCAGGGTAGGGTGTCTCACTTGGACTGTGCAGATGGCAGATGCTCCACAGGGACATGAGTGCCCATTCATGCTCCATGTGCATTCCATGCATGCCTTTATGTGTCCTTGACTGGATGATCATTGTAGTACGTGTCCAGGATGACCTACATTTCATGGCATTTGATCATCCATTCCATGCACACTCTGGCTCAGTCCTGCATCACACACATGTTTAGGGGGGGCACAGGCCTCCCCCTGTTTCAGGCCCACTGACTCTGTTCAACTGGTGTAGTGGCTTCAGCACACATGGGTGTACTCTGAGGGTTCATCATGTGTCCTGCCTACTGTCCCATCATCATCTGCTGTGTTGTCAGTTTACTCAGATGATGCAATTGACGCTAGTCAACACTGCCTGCCAATACATATGTCTCTGGTCACCCTTTCGCTGCTATGCAATGCCTCCCTGCATTTTCACTTAGGAGGTGTGGGAGGTTTGCTTGTAGCCATGCAACCCATTGCATTCACATTGCACGTGATGCCTGAACTTGCCCTTGCACTGCCTACACGTTTTTTGATAGACATCAAAATGTACTTGTTCATGTAGACAGTGGGTAATGTACTCATGTTCGGCACTGCATCAACCCACTTCTGAGCCGTGTTACACTGTTCTACATGCCTACTCACTGATGCAATGTCAAAGTGACATGGCATGTATGGTCAGTTTTTCATCCCTTCTCTGTCATGAATGCGACGGGCACAGGTGCATCCTGTGACACATGTACTCAGTATTGGAACTCCCTAGTGGTTGTTTAGATGAGTTGATTGGTCGATCTGCGGCGTATACCAACTGGCATAGGGCGCTGATTGAATGTGGCCTGCCAATCGGGTTGTAATGACTGTGGAGCTTGATTCACATGTGTATGTGTGCACTTCCACATACATCAAAGCAAGCAGTGTTGTAGCTGCTTGCTTTGTTGTATTGGATGCTGGTCATGTTCACAATACAGGTGTATGGGGAAAAGGGTGTTTTTGAACGCTTTCACATGTACATATGCAAGCAGCATCAACGTTTTGTAGTGCAACTTTGCGAGTACTCACTTATGTTTTTGTGAAAGTATTCATTTACACATGTGTCTTCCGCAGCTTTTTTGTTGACTGACTAATATGTAGTTGATTGATGTTTATGCTGGTGAGATTTCTGCATTGCGCACGTTATGTGGAACTGGCATGATCCTGAAGGTTCACTGTTGTGCAATATGTGTATGCCCAGGCCCACTTAGCTAATATGGTGGGTCCTGGGCATGGAGATTTTCACAAGGAATGATGTAATAGGGCACATTCATAGGCCAATGTGCTCAATCAGGCCCTGAGGGGTGTTGTGGAGGCCTCATGTCCTGCAGCTCGGACGGTACTGGGTGTTATGGTCCCTCATGCCTGGTTGCAGGCCCTTGCTATGCTTGGGACATTCACTATATCTACATGGCCCATGCCACCCGGTACGGGCCGAGTTGCAGATGGATGGAGCCATATTGCTGATGATGCTTTAGTGATGCATGTCTACATGCATGTTACCTGTGTCATTGTGTGTTTGGATTCACTTGCAGCAGTGGTCAATTTGCAGTTCATAAATGCTTATGGTGTGTTGCATCTCTTAGTTGCCATCTGTCTTTTCTGCCTGTGACATGTGCCTGACAGAGGTGGTGTCTGATGGAGTTCATATACTGCATTTTGTACTTGTGTAGGCTTTGCTATTTAGACACATCCATTTCTGCTTTTGGGATGTGTTTGCATATCAAGGCCACTGGATGCATGCCAGGTTCTCATTGGTGTGTGACATGTCTGCTTCATGTGCTGGCTTTCTATGTGATGTCTATGTGTGTGTGTTATGTGCTCCTGGCATGTGTACTAATGCTAATTTTTCTCCACTTTTCAGATGATGATGCAATGGAGCCAGAGGATGGTGTTGTCATGCCAGGCACAGGGTTGCTATCACACCAGCAACCCAGCACAAGTGGGGGTCGTGGGGTGGTAGGCCACGAGAACCCACTTGTGTTACAGACCATCTTGTCTACGGCTGGCAATGAGTCTAGCCCGGATGATCACTCTGACGACAATGTCGAGTTGGATGTGCATCAGGTCCATTCGTCAGGGGTGAGTGATTCTGATGTGGATGCTCCTCTGTCCGCGACACTTGCACTGAGGGGCCAGACGGTGGTGGGACCTCCGCCTGTGGTGGATCGGGATGCAGAGTCACCCTCCACACCAGTTACTGATGTGCCTGGGGCATCACGTCAACAGAGGAATGTAGTCCTGCAGCCGCGGGCGGTGCCAACCCAACAAGGACGTCGGCTCCTTGGGCCCCGCAGGTGTCAAGCCCAGCAACGCATTGGCCACACGCCACTGGGGTATACTGATTGGGAGCAAGCCATGGTTGCCAATTCAGAACACCAGGGGACAGCAATTGATAACATCACTGAGAGTATAGAACGTGTGGCCCAATCCGTGCTCCTCCCTGCTAGGCAGGCGGAACTCCATCAGCGGGCAGCACAGTCCATAGCCCACTCACTCAGGCTGGGCATGGCAGCCTCAGACAGGGCACGCCGGGCTGAAATGGTGTCTTTGTGTCAAGCAATTGCTGCTAACGCAGAGGCACACATGGAGGCCATGAGGGTTGAGTATGAATCCCTCACATCTACTCTGGGTGTGCTCTTGATGTCCCAGAGGACGCAGTCAGAGGAGAGGTTGGAGCAGCTAGAGAGTACCATCTCGGCTGAGCTACGTGGTTGCCGGGAGGTGTACTAGTTGTCCAGCCAGGCCATGCAGGAAGAACTCTGTGTTACATGTTTTACCTTGCAAGAGGAAGCACGCGTATCACGCAAGGTTCTACATGCTGACCTACGTGTCATAGCCGCACAGAACCAGGCTCACCCTTCCCGCAGACTTGCTGCCGATGAGGGGTAAGCTGTACTTAGGCATGGTCAGGGTACTGTGCCACGTCAACTTTTTCAGCCAAAGGGTGATGAGGACAACAAGTTATCTCCGACACAGGTCGGGCTGTGCAGGCGTTGAGCCCATGGAGGTACCTCCCCCCTCCTGGGTGCCTTCCCCTACCCCCAGGTCGTAAGTGGCCATTTTGGATTTTTATAGTTAGTTTAATTAGTTAATATGGTTTTTGATAGTTAGTTTAATTAGGTAATATAGGTTTTTTATAGTTAGTTTAATTAGTGAATATAGTTTAAAATTACTTGTCCATTGTGCATTCATGTGACGGTGTGGTGCTCTGTGGCTTTTGAAAGCATCCACTGTCTGTTCCAGCTGGGCCCTTCAAGCTTGTCTCGTGTAAGTGTTTGCAGCTTGGGGTCCTGACTCACATAGGCCACTCCTGCTTCCCTTATCCATGGGCTCGCAAGGACCATTTACATAAGGGCTTTGGACGTTCGTCATATCTGTGGCCTGTCTGCTGCTGCATTACTTGTGTTAACACCACTAGTGGGGATTAAGTGGGTTTTATCAATTTGGGTGAGTACATGATTGATATCTCCATTAATTGATGTGGATTGTGATGTATGTTCTTTTCTTGCCTGTATATGTGCTTGATGCACTTCATGCTGTAGACAGTAGCATGCACTTTGCCTGTCAAAGTCACACTGATGGTGGGAGGAGTTCGGATGTAGGTCTCAAACATGGCCCAGTGAAAACCAGCATGAAGACACACACATAGGGAATTTTCCAGCCTTATTAGTATCTTTTATGCCCTTTCTGCAGGAAAATGAGCCCCCAGACTGCCTTTCTCAGCAGACACGGGGCGAAGTACTACTGAAACCTGGCCACTTTCGGTGGTGCACACGTAGGCATGTGAGTGCAAGCAGAAGCACAGAGCTTGTGCTCGGACATCCGACAGAAGCAGACGTGTTTCCAGGAGCTCCAAGCAAGGTGAGCAGCACAAGGGGCCACACCGCAGCCAACCTTCCACCAGGCCACTTGCAAATGCATGCTAAGTAGCACCAGTGCTGGGGAGCTTGGCCAGGCATTGTTGTAGAAGCGCACAATACAGCTAAGATGCGTTGAGGAACAAATGCCAAGTAGCTTTACAAGTTGTCAGGGGCACACGCAGGGGCCGTCGCACATATCCTCGAGTCCCCCCTGGTCCATAGAAGCTGAGTTATTAGCGCAGTAGCGTTCCTAGCCAGAAACTAATACAGCGCACAGGGACACCCAGCGAGGCACAGACTCGAGTGCAGACATATCATTTGCATGTGCAAATTGCCACGTCCACTACCGATTGAAATCTGAATGCTGCCAGAACAAGATTTGTACTTAAGTCACACCTTGCTATACGCGTCAAGCCGCTCACCCAGGGACCATTCTATCATGTGTGATTCTTGACACATTGGTATTCCATTTACCGCGCGCCCAGGTGCACCTGTCTTACAGCATTGACAGTGTATGAACCATCACGGGGCAAGCTAATGTATACGTACAAAGCAGCAGACAAGAGTGTTTGTTTGTGGAGAAGTCACTTACTTTGGGGCATGAATGGTGTTGTGTGTGTGTTGTAGACACACACATATTAGTAACTCATGCTCTCTTTGCAGCATTGAACTGCTCCTGTTACCGGACCTGAGAGTGCGCAGGCAGAAGGCCAGCACTCACCCAAGAGATAAGTCACTCTTTGGCTTGCATTTGACTCATTTAGTACAATGTGCATGAAGAACATGGTTTCTCTGATTGAGTATGTGTTATTGTCAATAGTTGTATTTTGCCTACTTTCCCTTGCCAATCCAACTCCCCTCTCCTGCCCCTCTTTCCAGTTATCTTGAATACCAATGCCTGTCCAAACAACGGATCCCTGACCCTCTTTCCCTGCCGGGGTCTCAGAGGCCTGTGTAAGTTTTACCTTGCAGGCGCCCAGACCACGGAGAGGGTGGTTGGTTCGTGCCACTCCTGCGCCTGGAGACCGGAACTGTGACACTACCCATCAGTTGTTGCATCCTCATTGTATATTGTGTCCTGGAAATGGTACCCATCCTGTTGAACCATTGTTGAACTGTGCTACCTTGGTTGTTATAGCATTCTGCTTGTACATGTGCTTGGACATTTTTTGCAACTTCAATCCATCTACTGGAGACTCTTCAAGGGTTTTTTTGTGCTTAGAGACTTTTTCCCTGGTTTGGGGGTTTGGCTCCTTGGAGTTCTCTGCGTTTTGGTAGTTTTGCCAGTCAAGGTGGCCTCTGAGGGGGCTGGACCCTATTTACACGCAAGGTGTAACATGAAGACCAAGGGGTAGGGGGATCCTGTAGCCAGGTAGATTAGAAGGAAGAAGGCTACATTCCCCTGACACAGTTGTTCAGAAGGTCATGGTGATGTCTATATGAGGTAGGGCATTTTGTTGTTGGACAGTAAGCTTGGGCTACAGTGTTTGGGCACTCTCTGACATTGTCATTGTGGGGTACTATGTACATGATGTGTTCTGCTGGTCAATGGCTAGCCTGTGTTGTATTTACTTTCAGGTGTCAGGGGATTGTTCTGGTTTGACATGCTGGGGTGTACACATGGGCAATGTCCGCATGTGATGTGTACAGGACACTGAGGGTCACTTGATTTCACATGCATATATTGAGTGCATCTCCCTACTGACACACCCAGTTACACAATGCTCCACCACACGTACAACCACCCTTCCATGCCCGCAGGTGCACACAGATTGCCTTCTTGGGCACGCTGCGTCCCTGCTGCGGATGTTCAATTGCCATTTGGGGATCGTCTACATGCGTCAATAGGTTGTTTATTTTGTTTGTCCTTTTGATGTGATGCTCAAGGTGTATCCCCAACACAATGGCTGCTCACTGAGCTGTGTGCTGAGCAGTGTGTTGCAGGAGACACATACAGCACACGGGTTAGGGAGTAGCGATTTTGGCTTGCCCAAGGTGCATGTGAACAGGCATTCCGTCTTTTGTGCATGCTACCACTGGTGGAAAGCATTTGTGTATGACTTGGTATGTGTGGGAGGTTGTTGGTCAGTCATGTCAATTGATTCCATGTCAGGCGTCATTTTCTCGGGCCACTTTCCATTTATCACATGTCACTTTGTATCTTATTGGTCATGTGTTGGGCTTTTGCTGTTGCATGCCATGTCATGGTATGGCAGACAAGGGTGATGTGGGTTGAGAGGGTTTGGGTGACATACCAGTGATTGTCATGGCCTGTTTTGCAGGGGGTGGGGTGATACACACCTTGCATGTGCTCCTTTTGGTCACACAGGATTGGTTATGTTTAAGTAGCTAGGGATGCACACAATGTAGCACTTCCATGGCAACATTCTAAGGGTGGTAAGGTTGTGACAGTTGACTGTCTCTTTGTCATCATCGATTTTCACCTGGTATGGACCAGGCCTGTGTGCACTCCGCAGGGGTGGGAGTTTAGGTGAAAAATGTGGCCACAAGCTGGGTCCGGGCTTTCTCGCCATGTGCCTATTTCCCTCCCATGGGCAGCGCCTGTGCATGTGGTTTGGGATGTGGGGGCACCACCATGTCCACCGGTACGTCCCGCCGTATTGCAACATTGTGCAAGACACATGCTGCCACAATGATCCTGCACACTACTGGGGGTGCATATAGTAGCTGGCCGCCAGAGCGGTCAAGGGAGCAGAAGCGTGACTTGAGCACTCCGAATGTGCGCTCCACTATGGCCCTGGTTGCAATATCGGCAATCGGCAGCATTGTATCTTACTTGGGGTGGTGTGGTGTGGTGGGGCTCCAGATTGGTGTCATCATGTGGTTGCTCAGAGGGTAGGCACTGTCCCCTGGGGAGGTGATAATGGTTGTGATTAGTTGGGTTTGTGTATTTGTCTGCATGTGATATTCGTGCATGTGCACAGGCATTTGTACTCACCTAGGAGCCATGTGTCGCCATGCTTCCCAATTTCCAGGGCCCGGCTCAGGACGGACATTCTGTATATGAAACTGTCATGGGTTGAGCCAGGGTAGTTTGCATAGACAGAGGTGATGATTCCCTTTGTATCACATACAACCTGCACGTTGATGGAATGCCAGTGCTTCCGGTTTCGATAGATGTGCTCAGTGGCCCTAGATGGACGTAGGGCCACATGGGTGCAATCTATGGCACCGAGCCCTTTGGGGAAGTGTGCCACCCTGTAGAAGTCCTTGACCATGGCCTGCCTTTCTGTGGGTGTTGTGGGCATGTATATGTGCCTGCGGACTGAGGGGCGCACAGTCATGATTGCCAACACCTGGTGTAGGCAGCGTGACTGCGTGGCCTATGAGACCCCCCCACTATGGCAGTTGTCCACTGAAATGACCCAGTGGCCAAAAAATGCAGGATATTGAGCACCTTCTCCAAGGGGCTCAATGCTTGGGAGCACAGGGTGGGTGATGTAAGGTCATCTTCCCACTCCCTGACCGGGGTGGAAACATATACCTGCCATAGACCTGGTCATCAGGCATCCCAAAAAGGCTTGTCCGGGGCCAAGAAATGTGGGGCCTGGCTATTCTCCTACTGCGGTGTCCCACGATCAGTGCTTCGACAAATGGGGCATTCATCGTAGCTGTATATACGTGTTTGTTGTTTTCGTGCACTTTTATACTGCACGCGGGGACGCTTCCGCCTGCCTTCGTGTGACGGATGTGTTGACGTCCGTGCACGTCTTTTAGCATGCGTGGGTTTCCCATATTCGATTCCATGAATACGTGTTGTTTGTGTGCGTGTGGGCGTCCATGTATTTGCCTGCAGTACTTCCCCAGTTACGCCTTCTTTTTCACGCGTTGTTCCCCATTCCGCGTGTTACGCCCCATGTCCCACCCCCTTTTTGGTGTGTGTGCCGATGTTGTGCGGTTTAACTGTGCGCATCGCGCATGGCGTTCGGGATGCTGCTGTGACGTTTGCGTCCGTCCACGCCACGCTCGTATTTGGCGCACATCCCGCAGTAAACACGCGCAGGCCCTTCCATGAATCACACACGTGCGCGTAGGTTGCTTTTTCATGCTTGCGTCAAGATTTTCGGCGCACATTTGCTCCATGAATCGGGCCCATAATGTCTTAGATCTGTTGTGTTTTGAAAGGCTGAGGTGTGCCCATTTAAAGTAACTTCGATGATAGCAGGGTGGATAATGCTATCCCTGGCATTTAGTTGCCTTTACGCAGGTTGAAAAGTTAAAGGATCTCTTCTTCTTGCCGCTGTTATCTTGAAAACATCTTGGGTGATCAAAACTTTGTTACCTTCCCATGTTAGCTGTTTAAGTTGTCTAACTTTCTGCATTATGAGGATGATGTGAGTGAAGTCAAGAAGAGCAAGAATCATAGTTCTGGAAGGCCTGCAACAATTAGAGGCTGAGTTGCTGGGGCCAATTCGATGCGCTCTCTGGATGTTGAGTTGTACTGAGGCCGGTAGATTGAGGACTTGTGGAAGAAATACGCATAAAAAGGTAATAGGATTATCTCTTTGGATTCCTTCCGGAAGGTCAACAATCCGCAAGTTATTTCTTCTGTTCCTATTGTCAAGATTTTCAGTTTGTTGCTGTAGGGAGACAACCTGCGCTTCTAAGTTAGTGACTTTATTAGAGACATCTTCTGCGTTGCTGACTCGCTTTTCAACATCATTCATGCGTGATTCAAAGACCAACCATTTATTATTAAGAAGTTGCAGTTTAGCATTTGTATCCTCCTTGAAGGGCTTCAAAGCTCTGATTTCTGCTAGTATGGTTTGCATGACTGGATCAATTATATCATCTTTGGGTCTCAGAGATTCACTATTTTAACTCTTTAAGGTAGTGGGAGACGGCACACAAGCATCTTTGGTTTGTCTTTTTTTAGTAGCCATATTGTTAATTATATATATAATATATATTATATATTATACCATATATATATGAGCATGTAAGGACAAAAAATAGTTCAGCACATCCAGATTTCTCCTTTGCAACATTGCAAATATTCTAATCTTCTCCCTCCCTCGCATCAAGATTCTTATATGAAGAGCATAGTACTTAGAATATCATAAAGTTGTCGTGATAGAAGACTGCGACGACTTAGAGTGCTATTTTTGGTGATGAAATTCTTGCAAGGAGGAGCGAATGCAGTGTGAGGCAAAATATAATGCCAAAATTATGAGTTAAAATTATATGATGCAGTTTAAATAGATCTGTAGGCACATAAAAAGGTATTTATAATAGACCTTGCATCAAAAATAAATTGTGATTTATAAGAGAAGGCACACCATTTTGTTTAATAACTGTTCAAATGTGCTCCAGAAAATAGTTCCATATGGTTAAAATGGGTTTGAAATATGAATGGCACACTTTGTTTAATGACCTTTCTCCTCCCTTCTCCCCCTCTCCCCTCTCTTGTTACTTTACTTATTAATTATTTCTTCCATATAAGTGGGCAAGAGGTGCAGGAATAATGCAGCCAGAAGAGAAAGAAAAAGTTAAAAAAGAAAAAAAAAACTTTCTTTAGGGAGAGAACTGCACTCCCGATGTACAGCGCTCTCCCCTCTCCCCGCGCTTTCACTGCCAATCAGCTGACAGGATATGTCGGCCCAGGGATCACGGGATACTGCTGCTTCAGGTCCAGCCCTCTGGGCGTACACAAACTCGAAGTGAGGAAAGTGCAATCTCCTCCAAAAGCACTGTGGAGATCGAGCCGCTCACCATCCACATAACTGAACTCCCAAAAAGCAGAATTAAGGTGCGTTAAGTGTATATATTTAAATGTAATAAGTCATTGGAGCGGAGCACTGCCTCTAGGCATCTGCTCACATCGGCACCAAGCCACACCCCCCCTTCCATCGCTACTATTGACGATGAGGCGTGCACAAAAGGTGGCAATGCCATAAGTCTGAAAGAAACCGTCTGCGGACACCTTTTAACACAACGTGGGTACAACGTTTCCTGATTGTCAGACTTGCAACACCTACGAAGTGCATATGGTATTCCAAGTCTTGGTCCAATAACCTCCAATGTGGGCAAACTGCTCAGATGAAATCTGAAAATCCAATCTTGGTGCCCCTGAGATACAAACGCAGGTAGGTACAATCTCCTTTCTGTTGTAGGAACATAAAATATTCCTCTATTTCTGTATAGTTTCAAGTTCTCCAGATCTTCCATATTTGTTATTCTGTCCCACCGTTTGATCTTATTTTTAATGGTCAGCTCAGACTCAGTGACCATAATCTCCAGCAAACTCATGAAACGTACACATCGCTTATTAAACATACTCAGAAAAGGATTTGATTCGCTTGCTATCATATATCCCCTAAGAAGGTCCCAAGAGTTGGTTTTTCAGATTTCTTAACCTTCAATTACAAAGATATCAATTTCTTTATGTACTGCACCAACCAAGATTGTAGGCCGAGCTCTAACTGCACAACGCTTATGGGCACTGGTTTTGGCAGGCCTAAAACTTGTTTCAAAAATGTTCCCTCCATAGAATCAGACTATTTCTTAGTTGAAAAATTCACCAGCTCTATGCCATGCAGCACCATATGGGAAACCTTCAAATGAAAAAAACTCTATCAGGGGGTCTAAGGAGAAGGCGCATAATATACTTTTTATCAGCTTCATTAAGGTTACACTCAGAAGAAGTCAAAATAAAAAAAAACAACATAGACTTCTATGGAATCACCTTCTCAGCAATCCTTCATTACCCCTGGAAAAAAGAATTGGCAATTTTTTTAAAAAAATGTTAACGAATGAGTAAGTGGATATGGTTGGGTGTGTAGGGTATGGATGAACACAAGAGTGAGTTGATGGGTGGCGTAGCACACAGCTATGTCAGATGGGTGAATGAATGACGGATGGGTTAACCGATAAAGAGTGTATGGGTGGTGGATGGTGGGTGGATGGGTGCTTAGATGAATGAATGTGAGGATGGGGGTTGAATGTAATGAGGAGTGTGTGCGGGTATTAAAGGTGATGTACATATCGTGCAATATTAAAATAATAGGGCACATGTTTTGCTCTTGTAGGAAGGTTATCGCCCTCTGGGAGTCATGGTGGATAGAATTATGATGGTTACAGGAAAACATATCTGCCTGAAATACCCATTGGTTGTCCTGGAAGCACCACGCCAAAAGGTTAATATTGAGAATGTGGAAAGCGCTGACAAGGCCGGATGTTGAAATGTCTCTGGCTGACTTGATCAAGCTAGGGTCCCCGGAACAGCAATCTTACCTGCAGGAAGGAATTCAAGATATACTAGGTTTTATCGGTCTAGCTTCTCAACACTCTATGCAGAATAATTGTGATACATGCAAGTACTGCAACCAAAACTAGATACAAAGAGACAAACATTCAGAGATTGGCAAACCATAAAGAGGAACGCACACACACACCGGCAAATGCAGAATGTATGGGCAGGAGCAGGTCAAGCGTCACCCCATATACTAAAAAGGTACAGTGCTGGCAGGAACAACAAAAGCTTTTCTCTCATTTGTCAAACTTGTGAGAGACCCTGTACTGATGAAAAACTGTGGGCTGGGAATGCAGGCAGAATGTGTCAGTGGCTGACAATGATTTCTTGGCTACCTGAGCACCACCATATCACCTAGGAAATCCCAAACGACCCAGCTCCACCATCCCCAACCAGGCCCTCTTACCTACTCACACTATGGATCGTTTCTTCCTGGCAGCCCATGCTACTGTGCCATTCCTGCAGCCATGTCTTTAGAGAAAGGATTTAGTCCTGTTCCTACTTACCGTGGTGGCAGCCATTTTTGGTTGGTTGTTTTTGCAACAGGAAATTGGGAGTGTGCAATATCTGCAGAGCACATTTACCATTAAAAACAAAAACTTTAGGAGTATTCCAACCCCGGAAGCAGCCTAAGGGTTGCAGTAGCTATTACCCCCATGTGTTCAGGGGTGTATCACTATGATCGTATCCCATAGCTCTCAACTCACAAGCTTTTGGCGGGTGTCACCCGCCTTGTAAACAGCTGACTCACCCGCCAAGCCTCCTGCACGCCCATTCATTTTAATGGACCTCTCACCCGCCAAAAATAAAATCGGGTGTTTTCACCCGCCTTTACAACACAAATGGTTGAGAGGTATGGTATCCACTTCAATTGCTTTGAAAAAAACATTCACGAGAAATGTACACAGACCCTGGCACAAATGATTACAGAAAAGGAAGCTGAGAAACATAAAAAACATGCATTGGCAAAAACAACATTTTGTGCTTTTGTGTAGGTACTTGTTGCCTAGTGACTACGCTATATTGCGCATGCATGGCCCACAATGAGGCTCGCGCAGCCGCGCGTTTAATAAAGACGGTCCCGGCCGGCAGTTGCAGCCGGGACCTGAGCAGGCAGCAGTTGTCCCGTGTGTGTTCTTGGGCTACGCATGTATGTATGTGTGTGCGTGCCGGCGAGGACCCCGGAGGTCCCCTGCCCATACAACAGTACTGGATCGGCCTTTGCCAGACACTCCCATAATGGTACTACCTGGTAGTAAGATAGTAGTAGTTGGCAAATGGTGTGAGTACTTAGGCATAGGATGCCAATGCCTGACAAATACCCATCTAAAGCTTATAAAAGAGCCAAGACAGTTGCTTTGCTTTCGCTTGCTTTTAAATGAAGACATTTTTAATACACTACGAGCTGGTTTGCAACTTCAATGAAGCAATTACCTTTCAGAAGACTGCTTGGATCGTACAATGGCAGCCCCATAAAACAAAACAGTTTGCTGTTATTGCATGATAGAGATTACTCAAAGAGATTCCAGTAAGGTGTGTTTAGGGCAGGGAGAGGCTGGGAAATGGCCATAGGGATAATAAGCATGACTATGGACCAATGGGTGGTTACAAATGCAAACAGCATCCACAGGCTGTATGCAATTCCTCACACTCTTACCTCCTTCTGTCTGAACTGCTATGATATGATTGGTTATTTATAACGTGCTTAATACCCAGTGGTTTCTAAGCGGGACCAGGGATCCAACCTGTGTTGCTCTGTGTGGTCTTGCTTCCAAGGGAGCACGTTGCCCCTGAGCTATCCTCCCGAGACCTATGCAAATAGTTTTGGTTTTGTGATAGCCAAACTAATATGAATTACAAAAGGATGGGAGTAGCACATAGTTTCTTTAGAGACACAGACAGAGAACGAATGATATGTGGACTCAGGCGTAAGCTTTACTCATGTGCAGTGTGTAACAGCAGTGGACGCTTCATTAGAAGTCACAGAAAATGTACAGCACAATTAGCAGTAGTGCAAGCGTCCTCTCTTGTTCCATGCAAAATACTAGGAGCGCTGCGCATAAGATTCGATAGGTTATTTATTTGTGGGCTTTTGTAAAGCACAACTTGGCGCACACCTGCGCTTCAGTGCTCTCAGGGGAGACAGTTACAAAGATAAGGGGTTAAAAGAGAGAGATGATTAGTCCATAGGCTACTGTATAGAATATCATCCACGAGGGTGGCTCTCTCAGTCAAGTCCTCTTCAATGGTGGACTTCATGTCGCCCCTTCTGAGAATCCTTACTGTGCTGTAAGGGAAAAGAGAAACTTTTCTGGAGGGCCCACCAGACTTTGGTAGTGAACTCCACTTTTTAATTGTTGAAATTCTCCAAGTCAAAGCGCTTCTGTCCTGCACAGGGACTTTGTACATTTTCATTAGGTGGACTTTATTCCTGAAGAGAAATACTCTCATTGCCTAATTCCATTGCCTGCTGTCCTGCCAAGGGTTCCCTCTGCTCCCGCACTGGAAGCACACGCACTTTTGCACCCTTATGCAATCGCACGCTATTCTACCATCGCCTACCAAGCCTTAACGCTTCCAAGGTTTTAATAAAGTAATATTCAGTCTTATACAGTCCACACAGTCGGCAGGGGTTGACTGGCCTGCAGTGATCTCTTGAAAATTGCCAGTGGGCCTCTGCACCTCGGGACCATTTCTTCTGTAGTCACCTGTGTTATTTCCACGTTTTCTTATGGGAAAGTGCTTGAGCTTGCATGCTTACAAATATATGGTGACACTTTGAAAACATTTCCAGGCCGCTTCTGGTTCCCAGTCCACCCCTCAACAAAATGTCCGCCCAACAAAATGCCCATTACAAAGAACTGTCTGAATTCAGAATGTTTGCTTTGCTTGCCTTTTTATTCTCTTGTTTCGTCTGTTATATGTTTAATAATCTATACTGCAGCTGCATTTTTCACCATGCGCCAGCTCTCAGGACTAAAGCACTTTAATAAACTTTGATTTTGACTGTGGAATCTAGCGCCTTTCAAGCAGCTGTAGGGAAGTACTGCTGTTGTTGTTCCACAGGGCCTCATCACGAGTTGGGAGGTATCCAGTCTGTAGTACTGCACAACTGTAATAGCGGTAGCGCCCACTGGTCTGGTGGTATTACCGCCATATCACGGGTTGGACGCTAACCACATTCCCCATTGGGTCCATTGGATCCAATGGGGCATTTTCGGCATTAATCCAGTGCGCTAATACAGCCGGCAGTAATACCACCGAAAACATTTTCATCTCTAAAAAAAAGCTGGAGGTAAAACAGACCATTTAGCACCCAACTCGTGATAGCGTGATTCAGCGCCTCGATGCCCGTGGGTTGCAGTGCGCTTTACAAATCCAAAATAAATAAATAGCGCCAGCCCTTAAATGTGGCAGTAATACTGTTAAGGTCTACAGTCCAACTTGTGATGAGGTCAACAAATTAGTAATGGCACTGCTACATTCAAAGTATTCCTTTCCAGTAAAGAAGCCCTGACTTGTCTTAGTATTACCAGCCTTGCAACAAAGTCCTCATACTGCCCTGTTCCATGCATGCCAGTCATGCAGATGCATATTGGTACTGTCCAAGTGCAAATACTGCAGACAGACGTGTAGAGTTGAGTTTGTGTGGATGAGTGGATTGTTGGCTAATAGATGGATATGTCAGTGAGGGAATCAGTGTGTGGCTGAGTAAAGTGATGAACGGGTGAGTCTATGGATAAATAAGTGGGTGGATGGATACGTGAGTGAATAGAAAGGCGATCAGATCAAAAGGTAACTGAATGGATGATGGGATGGGTGAAGATATGCGTGTGCGAATGAATGGATGGTGAACAGTGGTAACGAATGAATGGGCGGGTAATTCTGTGAATACATGGGTGTGTGGGCTGGTGGGTGACTGAGGGGACGGCTGGGTGAGGGCAGGTGCAAATGAGGCCATCAATCTATTAATGGATGGACGGATGGATGGATGAATGGATGGATGAATGGTAGGTGAGTGAATAAAGAGGTGAATGAATCCTATGAGTTCAAGAGGAGGCAACATGCTAGTCTTTTGACTCCAATAGTACAAAGACTCAGGGCTGTGTGGTGTTTTACCAGTTGCATGAGATCCGGGCACTAAAGGCACCTCTTATTTCCAAACATCTCCCCACCTCCCGAATGCTTCCTCACTCTGATTGGTAGCCAGGATCACGTGACCTTGACGTGCAAGAGCCCTGTAATTGGGCCTGAACAACAAATACTCTATTCATGCAACAGTTGAAGGAGCCTACATACCAATTTGTAGAGAATGTTGCTAATGTTGGTGCTTCCAGGGCCGGCCCTAGGATTTGCGTGGTCCTGGACAGCAAAATATGTGTGGGGCCCCTTAATTTGCATAAATAGTGAAATCAGTGATATCACAGAATGCGTCTTTATTACGCAAAGGCATCATGGGAAATTAGAATCATGTTGCCATATGTAAGGTAGTAGACAAATACACTGTGACGTCCAGTATATGAATTGTCAATATTAACATTTACCTCTGTGCATTTTATTTTAAGTAGCAGACAGATGAGTACCTTGCTAATTGGTGATCCACGTGGGGCTTTATTGGACTCTTGTTTGTGTTAAGGATTTTAAAGGGGCGTCACACTCCAGACCAGGACTCTTTATGCTGGCCAGGGATGCAGCGCACAATCAAAATGCTTTTAAATTTATGAATTTGGAGAAGACAGCCAACCCGTCTCACACCCCCCTTAATGTACACCCCGTGTTGCAATGGACCATATGAACCAGGCCGTTGTGTAATGATAGAATATTTATTTATTAAGAATTTTGAATAAAAATCTAACACATTCAATATAGGGCAGCAATTACCAAGGAGTGATAATTAGACAGTAATGATAGAATGCACTTAGTTTAACCTTCTAGTCTCTAGCTTAAGATACACAATGCACAATTGAAAGAAAGCAAAATTACTTTTGGGTAATGTTTTTAAATGGCACTACAGTTAAGCATTCCCCCTGCAACACTTCTTCAAACCCCTGTAAACCAAATTCTGTGTGGGTCGAGAGGAGTAGCAAGGAGTCAGGTATACTATGCAAAAGTCTGATTGAAAATCCGACCTACCACCCCTGAATGAGAGGCAAAAATCAGATTGAGCTCCCTTGAAAAATTAGCAAAATGGCACTCGGAATTACTAAACAGTTATTTTACATGTGCAGTTGAATGAATAAGGCAAGAATGTGTATGGCTGTATCAAAGAAGCAAGAAAACTCGCAAGCTACAAGGCAATGCACTACACAACGGGCATACAGTGTAGAAAATCCACTATGGAAGGAAACACAGTGCAGAAAGAATCACATGTGTCAAAATTGCAATTGCTACGTTTCACAGGTTTAAAATAGCAAAACGGCTTGGAAATTGAGCTAAACAGACAAAATTGGAATGCGGTTTTAAAGCTAAGGTACAAAGGCACATCAGAGGTATGATATGAAAGTGAAAGGGTAACTGGATGGATGACAGTATGGGATTCTTAAAAAAAAAATCAGCTTTTTTAAAAAAAGGAAAGCAGTTTCACAGGCAACTCGGTTTGGTTAGAAAAAGGATTTATTCTACTGCAACTATATTTTTAATGGCTAGATTGTTAAAGAAAGATGGTACGCGAGGAGGTTACTTGCAAGGTCAAAATATCCACGCCGCATTCAGCTCTATATGGGAATTAATTACATTATTCAAAATAGTACTAAGGACTTATGCAATGGACTGAAATTATTTGGAAAGAATGGCACTAACACATGCAGATTACTACAGATTTTCCCAAGGACAGGATACACAGAGGATTTTGACAATTTAAGAATTTACTAGGGTAGTTAAAGGATTTATATGGGATTGGACCTAATACCAGGTAACAAAACAAGGGATGTAGTTTTTGGTTGCTGGGGAAGGGAAATACAACAAGCACTTGAATGGAATAGTTCGGACAGCCATCTGGGCTTCGGGACACGGAACAAAGATCTGCTCATTTGGGTGACAGCTGGGCTCTCCTCTGGGACACAGGGGGGCAACCGGGGTCTGGTCTCTTGGACAGCGGGGTACATCAGCTGGGCAAAACACGTAGCTGGGCAAAGCAGGTAGCTGGGCAAAGCAGGATAATTCCATAAGGGTTCAGCAGCCTTCTCCCTTTTTCTCTGAATTATTGGGATTTCTTGTAGGGTTTAATTCTGGATTAGAGGTTCAGCCTGGGTAAGAGCTTCTGGCTGGAGCTGCTATCAGCTACCCCTAGCCTGGCACTGGAATTTGGAATCTTGCAGGGTGAATGTGGATGTCTGGATCTCTGGATGTTGAGTGGGATTTCCTTGAATCTTATATTTTTGAATGTCCTGACTCCCCCTAAACTTCCTCCTTATAAAGGCCGGATGACATCAGAGGATTTTTACGATGTGGGAAGAACTAAGCTAGACCTACCTCTAAGAATTGGACAGGTCAGCCTGTGGATGCCGCCACGTCCCTGTCAGCAGGTTGGACCGAAGGAAGTGACTCAATTTTAGTGTGTGTGTTTTTTTACAATGTGCTTTGTTCTACCAAAGTTACTTTTGCCAAAATCAGTTATGGAGCAAAACACTTATATTTACAAATGTCATCATCAGGAAAATTAGATATGCAGATTCGATATTTCACAAGGGACATATCTGTCCAAATGCCAAGTTTGTGCAAAATTCTTTAGTCATTCTGGCAATCTTTCACCATTTCCATGGAAAGCATCACACCTAAAATTCTGCAATTGTCTGCATATATACATATTATCACTGGGTATATTTTCAATGAGTTGCAAAACTGTACCATATATGCCTTCCCCAGAAATGACAATTTCTTGGTGCTTTCGTCCACCACATGTCAGAAGAACCTACAATGTCTTATTTTAATGGTGCAAAAATTACATTTAAACGGTCATAATTTCAAAATATTGTTTCTTTAGGTTAATTAAATAAATACTTTGATATCAAAAAGTCCTTTAAATCAAATGAATGGCATCTGTCACTGGAGGGTGGTCCTTAAGATTTCCCCAGTCATCCTACCCGCACTGTGTCAGCTCTGGGCAGCAGGGATACCATAACAACCTTTCATTTTGGCAGATGCAGCTGAATAGCGTTGTCACCAGGAAGTCACACTTGCCCGTGACAAGGCCAGTTCCCCTGATCCATTGTTCCTGGCTGGAGAAATGCCAGGAAGTCTGACGAGGTCGCCACATCCCACACCTTGCCCCCTTTCATGTGCCGAGGGGGCTGGTCCACTTGAGGAAGGTAATTCTGTTCCCAGGGGAGGCATGGCTCTTTGAGGCTAGTGCCTGCCAAACCTTCCTTTAAACGGAAACCAAGTCTTTTTGGGAGTAAATATCATGTATATTTTAGAGCAAACCCCCATCTTCCATCACATTTCTGTGCAAGCACAGGCCATCATTTTAATATTTCACTTTCAAAAGGCATTTTCCTGCTTGGCAAAAGCACCATTTTACACGTGGGTTAATTTTTCTTGAATGTCACTTTACAAATGCATTTTTTCCTTGCATCTTTATTCTGAACATTTCCATACCCCTAGTTAATTTCTAATACACAGGAATCTGTTCAACACAAGGGTTCTTTGAAACTGACATAAGCAAAGAGAGACAGAGAGCTTCTTGTGAAGAATTTGCCTGTGTTATTTTGTTGTAAAAAGAAAACGCATGCCGTGTGGCCTGGAGTGAATTTCTCTGCTATTTCCCATATTTTACTTGACGCATAATGCCTTTCAGGGAGGACTGCCCTCCTTTGCTGGTGTACAACCTGAATATGGATGAACATAGATAGATGTGTCTTACTGGAACCAAACTGTGTAATGTTGAAAAAAAATTGAAATGGCATCAGTCCCCAGTCATTTTAAACACAGAATATTTTCTTTTTCAGTGGGAAGTTTTGAGCTGGCAGCATAGCAGTGCTGCCTTTGAATTATTTTCTTTGGTGCAGATGAAGAAAACACTTGCAGTCATTCTTGGGTTGTTCCAGGTTCCATCTCACCCCATATGTACTCGGAAGAGACAGCGCAGCCATTATTTTTGTAACTGCAAAACGCACTTTTGATGCATGGGAATAAGTGTTCAGCAGAGCCAGCACAGCCATTCTTCTTGTAATTGCTGAAAATGCAGTCTGGTGCTGCAGGGGAAGTTCTGCTGGGCTGGTAAATGTACCCCACATTTGCACGCTACTTATCTTGTCGAACTGAATGGGAGATGTTTGGGAGATGATCCTCCAAAATACACACATAGTCCAGTCAGTAGAAAAACCCTGATCAACTATTATTTGATCGATTGCTATTCCTTTTGGAGGGCTTAACATTTTGAAGCATGTTTCCATCCCCAGAGTGATCATAATCCCTTAATCATCTATTGGATTATGGCGTTTTCACTTACTGGCTTGATGCCTTGTCCTAATCGCGACATATTGCTTATGGCACCCCGTCCAAGAAAGTTGCCTAAACATAAGATTACAGAAAGGTTAGCAAATGCAGGGATTGTGAGAGCAAACATTTTGTAGCAGTCACTTATTGAAGACCTAGAGTCCATTTTAATGTCAAGCAAGAACCTAACTGGGATCATTTCCGAAAATTGTAGGTATCCCTGTATTCCTTCTTTTAGTAGTTGTACAGGACCACGTAATGATGCTCTGTAGCTTGATGCGGAATGTCGCAAAGAAAAGTTTTGTTTGTGGTCTGCTGCTTGAACAAAAAATAATACATCTGGATTTAGGCATATGCTTGAGTGGGACTATAAAAAAAACTCCTGAGGCTGAAGAAAAGATTGTTCTTCGAATCACAGTGGGAAAAGGCTAGAAGAGACCATACATGACATGGACGTAAAAGGCTTTTGGAATTTGGTGGCAAGTGGATTTTGCCAGGGGGCACAGGACATTGTCTGCCCAATTTCAGATTCTGGGTGGGTGCAGCCATTTGATGTCCATTTTGTCTGAAGATGGTGCACCTTCCACTTTTTAATCTAAGCATAACTTCGGCGATAATTCAAGTCTTATCTTTTCAGCAGATGATCTTCCCCTATCTGGAATATACTCCAGAAAATGGGCATCACAATCCCCCTTCTTCAACTGATTGTCTGCCTATACTCTAACAGCAGGGCTTCTGTTAGCGGTCATTCTAGTGCTGGGCCAACTAGTGAGTTTTCAACTAATAAAGGCGTGCACCGGGGATGTCTTCTGGCTCCACTGCTGTTAAACATCTTTCTATCAGATTTTATGTCTGGCCCACTTCAGATAGGTACAATCCTTCCGTGCCAGAATGGCGTCATGTGCCCTACTCTCCTATATGAAGACAATGCCATCCTATTGGATTTGATGCCAACAGAACTTGCCAATAGCTTGAACGATGCATCTGGCTATTTCAAAGCTAATGGCTTAAAATTGAATTTGAAGAAAACAAAGATAGTGTTGTTCGTCAAAATAAAAAGTAAGCATAATTGATCTATAGGCAATGTGAATATAAATGTGGTTGAGTCATATTGCAATCTGGGTGTTATGTTCTTGTGTAATTGCCTTGGGTCTGCTCAATTAGCATTATTAGAAAACTGTTTATGGAGTAGCGTGGGCAGTTATGGTGGTTTCCGTTTTGATAAATGCATTCAGGTTCTGGAAGCAAAGGTTTATTCTTCCATCTTGCGTGGTAGCGAAATCTGGGGAAGCTTGAGTTGTACTGCCTTGGATCGTATATTTTGCATATATAATTGAGAAAGTTGTTGGTTATGATTTCCAACACCCCTGGGCCTCCTTTTGCTCTTAAAACAGGGGTTCTAAATATTGGTGTTCGGGCTGAACTTAGGTTCCTCGAGTATTTTCGTAAACTTTGCTTGTGCCTTTCGGAGAATCCTAACATCATGAATGTGATGGAAGAGTTAGCAAAAGTCGAGACCTATTCCACATACACCTGGTATAAGAAAAGCTCCATACTGTGTAGAAAGTGGAGGATAGATTTTGACGAACTGATGGGGGCTTGATCACTAAACAACAGCTGAATATTAAAGCAAGAAGATGAGGTTTTTGATCTTGCTATAAACATCTTGAAAAACGTACCTATCTAATGGTGGCACGTCGCACATATCTTGAGAATTTCTCTGTGAATTCTATTAATTCACAGGTGCAACTACGTATAATGGCAATGGTGCATCTGAATGTTTTACCATTAAGGGCCCGGATTTCATGGCCATTCAATACTAAGCTTTATACTTATGGTAGTGGGGACGTAGAGGATGTAACTCACTTTCTATATATCTGTGAAAAACATTTAGATTTGAGACGTCAGCGCTTGAGAAGACATTTCATTGTTAACAATATTAGGTCTGTCTCTGAAGCATTTCTGCAAGTATATTATAGCCTCTTTTGAGCGTATGGCAAGTAAGTTTTAAGTCTATATTCTTCTTGTTTTCACAAGTATCGCCTCCAATAGCTGTACTGTATATTTTAATAGTGACTGTTTTAATAATGTATTTTGTAATGTATTTTGTTTTATTTTGTAAATGGTGAGAACCATAATAAAGTATTTATCTATCTGTCTATGTTGTACAAACTTCTAATGTTGGCAGATAAGGCATAGTGTGATAAAAGGATTTGCCTGGGATCACTTATTTTGGTGAAGTGACGAAGCCCGGATTTGAGAGCTGTGTGCAATTCAGGAACTTGAACACATCTCTTCCCAGACGTAATTGGTAGAAATACTGTTTGCAAAAGGTCTTGTCAAAACTTTGGTTTGAAAACACTATCTGTGGAAGGTATTGGAAAAATATGCTGATTGTGTTTTGCTAACTGAAACAAACTGCTGTTTTTGCAGACGTTTCATAATTGTTTTTATTTTTACTGTGTGCATATTTTGGCAATACCATCACCTATATGCCTATGGGCTTAGTGCGCTTTACAAATGTAAAAAATAAATAAATAATAAATACATAAATATTGTCCAAATTATCAAAATGCTTTTATTTCAGATAAGGATTATTTTGATAGTCAAAAAGAAAAAAAATAGCAAATAACTACGTTTATCAAGTGCTCCTAACTACAAACGAGAAGGGAGTCTCATTAATGTACCCCTGAGCCTTGATTGGAGGGTGTGAGCAGGCCAAAACTGTTTGCTGGTGTCGAATAGCTGGGAATTCTATAGCAGAAAGTTGGTAAGGCAACTGAACGGGTTAGGAGAGTGTTTGTGGTGCTTTAAATATTTACATCTGAAACTAATGTAGCTAATTTAAAACTGTGTTGTGTGATATGTTGTCATTGACCTGGAGGAGAGTGTAGATTTAGGCAGCTAACTGGTGCTTTGTGTGTGCTGTCAGAATAAAAATTTCTATTTGCATTTCTTAACACAGAAACGTTGCAAACATCTCCTCCAAAAAAATGGTCTCTTAAATGGACTATCGCTTGTAAATCACCCCCACCTTAAATGATCTGCTTGAAGAAAGAAAGTAATAAGTAGTCACTAAGGTCCCGCAGCTTCTGATGGGCTGCTGGGAGTGGGTGTTGCTCTCTAGAGATCTGCAGAAGGTTGCGAGGCGACTATATGGCCTCAGGCGAGCTGACTACATGGAAGCCGCATAGTCCCCCTTAAAACAATATTCTTGGTATAGTTCAGGCAGGCACTGGTGCCTGCCGGGCTCCCCCTGATAGCTTCTGATAGCGGGGGCCCTGGGCCACTGCACAGACTGCCCATGCCTCGGGCTGGCTCTGGGTGGTTCCGGCTCCCCCCTTTCTTTCCTCGCTCTCTCCCTACTTCCTTGTCTCTCAAAAGTGCAGACATCCTCTGCCTACCTCCATGGTTGCTCTGGGCAGCCTAACCCGGGCAGCCAGTGAAAGGCACTGGCTAATGAGGACACCTCTTTGCCTGCTCGCTGGATCACCTAAACCCTACACAGCCACCTTTCATACCCCCAGGTACCTGGCCACTGAACAGGTAACAAACATTCCCCTAAATTATCAAGCAGATACTTGAACAGTTCTTAAATCAGGAGACCAATTTTGATATATGCCCAGGTGTGATATGTGCTCCTTGATGGAGTCACCTGTGAATTTTTGATGCTCATAGGTTGGGTCACCTGTGATGTTTGCGCTGTGAAATGTTCTCAATGTTTGTGTCATCTGTGATATTTGTACTGTGTTATTTCATCCAAGGAGGGGGTTCCCTGTGATATTTGGTACTGTGGTATTTGCCCCTAAATTGGGTCATGTTTGCTCCCATGCTAGTTAGCTGTGACCTTTGCGCTGTGGAATGCGCCCCCAAATTTAGTCACCTGAGATATTTGCACTGTGATGTTTGTTCCTAGGTTGGGTCACCTGTGATAATTGTACTGTGATATTTACTCCTGAATGGGTTCATGTGTGACATTTGCACATAGAGTAATCTGTGATATGTGTACTGGGATATTTGCTCGCGGGTGTGGTTATGTGTGATATTTGCTCTGGAGGGGTAGAAGAAATCCTTTGCAATGTTTCCACTGTAAAGTCTGCTCCTAGAGGGGGTCCTTTATGTGATGCTTGCACTGTGATATTTGCTGTGTTATTTCAACTTCCTGTTGGCAACTAGACCTTCTGCACTGCTCACTAACCCACTCAGCGTTTTACTTTACTCTATTTACTGCATACATCAACAAAGTCACATTCAACACCATTTGACCACAAGCTAGCACGATAGCTAGCATACTCCTACCCAATAAACACTAATACCATCTGAATGCTAGACCATTCCCACCACCCTGGGTCAAAACGGAAGACAGGACACACCAGGGCGTCTTATCAGAGGACAATAGGGGCACATGCAGGGCTTTCTTGATGCAAAGTGTTTGACGTCTCATGTTCTGTTGAAATTGGTAAGGCTATTGCCTGCTCTTTCCTTTTATGTAGGCCATTTGATTAGAATGTATCCTAGTCAGAAAGGGGCAGAGTTAATATCACAGGCCTGTGGCAATCTTATTTTCAGGTCTGCTTTTTTTAGGTTAGAAAAACCTAGATGACATTTTTTAGGCTCCCATCCATTAATGTTTTGGCACTTGTATCCCTCTCTTGATGTTGGATACAATTATGGTAAAATCCTTCACCTTTGGCACAACATTCTTCTATAAAGATTTTTAAGTATTGGGTATCATTGATTTGTTCCAAGTCTGGTTTATAAAACAGGGAATTAGTTTAGTTCATGAAAGTCAAAAATTCAAAATTATGTACACCTTGCTGTATACTAAGAACTGGAAACAAACCAGTTTGATTAAGTGCAGTTTGGTACATTGGGTTCAAATACTAGATTAAACTCTTAATTAAAGTGTGTGATCCTGGGCAATTCAATTAACATCACATTTCCAGTCCCTAAATATTTCAGAATTGTGAGCCCTTAAGAGTGATTAAGTTCACAGGGACCTCTTCAAAAAATCTCATTCATGGCTTAACTGTTGATAGTGTGCTTCACATATAATAGCAATGGCCATTGATGTAATGGGAACCACAAAGTAATTTGTTTCTTTGCTCACTAACAGCAATATCATGTCCATCTTCTAATCTTAATCTAAATCCCGATATATGCGCTTTATTTGAGGCTTAGAATTTGTATCCCCTATATATGTTAAGGTATGTGTGCCTTTCACTTTGTTCCCATTCTGTCTCCTGTATCCACGATCGAGCATTTTAATATTCTGTGAGGCTGCTAATCTGACCACTGCGTCTATGCTGGGGTACGTATTGCTTTTTCATACAGCTATTGATATGTGCTCTTCATTTATACTCCAGCTGGTATAACTTCCCTGTGACTGCTATTATTAAAATATGCCCAGTACCTATGCTAGAACACAAGTACCCCTCCATGAACAACTATTGTTGCCCTTGCAATGCCACTGGTGTATTATTCTGATTGCAATAAGGATAAATAGGCCAGGTGGGTGGACTTTAAGGGTGTGCCCTTGCATATTTCATGATTAGAGATTCTGCATACCTTAATTTCTTTACTTTGAGGTGGGCCTGATGACGATTGCCTCCTAGTCCCCAAATTCCTTGCTTAAAATGGCCCTGGTACACCCAGCGTAGTTATGGGAGGGTTGCTCGCCTGAGGCAGCTTCCGGTCCACAGCAGCACAGGCCCACATACCCTGAACAACCACTGGGATATCTTCTACTTCACTGAAACATAGCTCAAGGATACCAGCTGCCCCTCATTGTAGGGATATTACTACTCAACTTTAAGATTCTCCAGATGAACCAATTGTCCAGCTGAGGTGGCGGACTCAGCTTCATGTACCATGAATCACTCTGTGCCACTACTATTAATTTCTTGTTCCCTACTCTCTCAACCATCTACAATAAATCTCTTGTTAAGTGTGGCTGTAAAAGTGGTAGTACCCAAGTTTTATTTCTCAATATATACTATGTCATACCCAACTCCATGCAGTGGCTTCTTTGTGTATTCAGCCACCTAAACTCCTAAGTGAGGCAAATCTAATAGTCTGTAATGTGCAGATTACTTGACCACAAATGTACTGGCACTTTCAAGAAATCTTCCTGCTGTTGTTGTCTCTTTGTGTGTGATAAAACTCCTGGTGGAAGGGACTTCCCTGTTTTCAATTGCTTTCTAGCAAAGTATCTGAACTTCAAAAAGTATTTCGCGAGCTTCATCTGGCATGTCTCCCCATCTGTGTGAAGGCTTGATGCCAAATGCAGTGTACCCTTTGATGTGGTCCTCACTGGTTGCTGATGAGTGTACCTTATCTGCTTTGATAACCAATTCTTCAATGTGTACCATCATATTCATTCCTGGTACCATGTCTATTGATTCTGCCAATCAGCACAAAAAGAAATGACCTTTACATTCTCTAAAATATATACTTCAAAATATATACACTGACCAAACATATGGCAAGCATACTCAATGTTTATAGCATTAATACATTAACTCCTTATGTCATCTTCTGTTCATGTATACAAACAAAACCCTCTCTCCACAAGCCACATCCATTCCTCCATACAATTCTATTCTCCCTGTGTGCATCCACACTAAACCCCCTTTGACAAAACCACCCGCCCAAGCCTTGGGACCTGCTACCCAACCGTTGAAGGCACCAGAAATGCCCCCTCAAAAAGCTTGTGTCTCTTATATCTATTTGTCTCATGCACACACATTGTGCCCAAGATAACACCATTAATAGCCGGAGACCCATTCCATTTAATCAATGTTCTCCATAGTCCTCTTCCTTTCTACATCCATGGAGTGCACCTTATAAACAAATATACCTACCTCGGCTGCTATCTCATCTATTGAAAACCAACGGTAAAATGCAAACCTTTCCAAATTCCCACCTCTGCTTCACTGCTCCTTCCACACTCCTCCTCCAAACCTGCCACCCTACTTCTACAGGCTACAGCAAATCCCTCGTATAGTCTATTTTTCCCTGTATGCCTCCTAAATAAATCTCTCCCATAAACACACCTCATGGCCAGATCACACCAATAATAGAAAAGAGATCCATCGTCTTCTAATCAACTCTCCTCATCTTTCTCTTCACCTGTATCCACATGAACAACTTATATCTGCCAACTAAAACAAGGTGCATCTCTTTCACATTATATTTCATTATTACTCAATATATACACTATATAAAATACTTCTACCTTAGTGTGTCAACATGGGTGTAAAGTGTTGTGCTGTTATGCATGTGTTTGTGTCTTCTCAAATATCCCTGGTTTTTTCCGTCATGTGTCATTTCAGGGCACTTACACTCATAATTTATACTTATTTTAAGATGGCCAAAATACTAATTGAACCATGAACCCTGTCTCTTGTTTACCGTGTTTCTGTCTCAAATATATAATGCTTCAAACCAGTGGAGATCTCAGCCATGAGGACTTCTACCCACTGAGCTATATTGCTTCATCACCACCCCCTTCCCTCAGGAATGCATTTCTGTGATCAGACTGCCTTTCAACCTGCAGCTGGCCACTGAATCTTACCTGTGTCTTTCCCCACCACACCTTTTTGTTTCAAAACAAAAAAGTAATGCAAACTTTTAATGTTACATAACATAAATCATACACCAGTTTAGAAATTAACTAATCTTTCTTAACAGAACATTACATATCGCAAACAAACACATTGTTAACACAATGTTAAATTCCAGTTAACATATTCTCATGTGTGTTTCTAAGTCCCTTTCACTTCTAAAATGCTCTGTCTGCCCTTTATTTTTATTTTCCTTGGGTAATTAGACAATATATATATATAAACATGCTTTATCTCTGTATTGTGGCAACTTAAACATTTTTTTTTCCAAAGGCGCTTCTCTGATCCAATTCAATACTTAGGTGCTCCAGGAGAGTGTCCATTATTCCTACCAAACCCCTTTTTGTCCACTGAAGCTGCTCTAACAGAGTCATGCATTCCCCTTTGTTAATTTAGGCCCCACTTTTGGCAAAAATATCAATCATAATTCTTTTCACTTGTACAAGGCTTCTAATATAACACCAATACAAAACACACCATCATCTCAAAACATCACGCCACTGATTTCTTACTCTCCCATCGCCACACTTCTCAACCAATCCATATCGTGTTCTCATACACAATCCTAAATCCACACTCTTAACCGCAATATACTCCTTCTGCAAATACTACTCAGATATGCGTCAGTACTTCATACAGATTTTGCCCCGCACTCATCGGGCCAACAAAATATCCCTAAATCCTTCCTCGATCCAAAAAAACGAAAAAGAGGAGATCCCTTACACACTACTATGACGTTCACATCACTAATAAAAATCAGAATGTATTAATAAAACAACAACACCTTTCTTCTATGAGGAGCTCCCTTACAACACTAGTATGGCACTGGGTTTCTAATAAAACCAAATTCCATCAAACTCAACCTCAATACAACAATATATCATTTCAAAAATCAAAAAACACCTATGCGCCACCGTGCTTTTCATGCACTGGGGCACTCACATGCTCTAGGACATCCAAATCCTCTCAGCGCTGAGTCTCTCCTCACCGGCCTGCATTTCCTCCAGTTGCGGTCGGCACCCCAGGATCAGACAGGCAGTTCGGAACCTCAGTCATCTACCATACCTCCTCTTGAGTGCACTTTATCTAGTCTCGACGGGCCACACCGCTCCTCCATGGAGTGTGGCAAAGAGCACTCAGCTCTCTAAGGAGACGGTATGTCTCACTGGCGCCTCCAAATGTAGACCTTGGGTCCTCATGGGCAATCCGATAAAATTACAAAAAGTAATCCAACAGGTGGGATGTCTATGCAAGAAAGAACCCAACTTTACTAAACACTCAACAGGGCGAAAAAACAGCTCAGTGGACCTGAACTGTAATACATTCTCAACTCTGCCCATAGCGGGCTACAATATTTATGCAACTACACACACATTAGCATAATCCACATTTGTTACATTTCTGGGGTAGTTTTATTACATGATTGGATACTCATTATTATGCCCCTTAAAATTCTATACATTGTACACTATGAGTGGATAAAACATTTCCTAAAACAAAAACCCTTTCACAACCCTTCATGATATCATGATCATATCCCCAGCACCCCTCAATTACATCATTAAGCTGGCCAGCAGAAACACATTTAGCTGTAATTGGCTGGCAGAGCTTAACATACAAATGGGTAATTAGCTGCAAGCTACTTGGACCCTGTTTTTGGAGCATCCCCCAGAGTCTGACCAGTTAAATTATTAAGGAACAGCAACAAGGTCAGAGACATTGTTACAGCCGATGGAACACCATATCCCAGTCCCTGATTGGTTCCCTGACCCCCTGATCCCCTGTATCTGTCAGCCGTTGTCCCTTCCCCTGCATCGTGCCAGAAAACACTTTGCAAGGTACAGTTGGTGAATTTCTATTTCTCCGATTTAATTCTCTTTTACTGTTTTACCCGCTGCCAGTGCCCTGAGTACCCAGCCCGGTGTCCTTGAAATTTCTCGTGTTTTGCTGTGCCCGGGGTATGGCTGGAGCTCTCCTCCCATGGGAAACTTCTCCCTTTGCAACAGTTAATTACATACTGTAGACTTCTTTGTATCTCAACCTTAGTGAGCTGATCTACTGTGTCTTCACTTGTCAGCAGAAATTATATTTGACTTTGTGTTGCAGCCTTTCAAATAACTAGTGATAGCTTCTGTTTGGTCTACCTTGGGCCCACTCAAACATGGCTGAACTGTTTTGCATTAATATCCCTACCCCCGACCCTAATCCACTTCTATTTTACTCCTATTACTACCTCTACCTATCTCAATATAATAATGTGTTAAAAACAATAAAAAATATATGTCATTAATTCAACCTAGGAGCAACACCTATGCTAATAGAATGAAAAGACAGACAGAAATGACCTGTTTGCACGCATAACAAGTGCATGCAAGAATGTTCTCTAAAAATAAAAACAAATGAGTGAAATGTACAGATGTTGCTATTAACTACAGGTTTACTGTTCCATGACAGATGATGTACTCTGGAGATTAAGAATATTTCCAAGGCAGTACGCAATTCGAAATAAACTAATATGAAGCAGGACTGCTGTAAGTATCCCTTCTCTCATTTTTATTATAATTCTGAATATGAGATAGGGTTTCCCTATAATTATGATGATAAACTATTTTCACGACAGGACACTGAGTGAGAAGACGTGTGCGCTTGGCTGAGTGCCATGAATCAATTGGGATGTGGAGAACCCCTCTCAAATGTGTGAAGGATACTTTGAAGTGATTTGACATAGACAGTAGAATCATTTGGATTTAGGTCTATGAATAAGTATCTCTAGCCCTTCGGGCAACCAGAAGAGCTAATTAAGAACTAAATTTAAAAAGAGTGAATCAACAACTTTTTAAAAACAGTTACTATGCTGTGTTTTTGCATTCTTTCAAGTGGGATGAGATAGGTTCTATCCTAGCTTTGTGTCATGATCTCTGCTTCCAAAAGGTCAGGGTTTTCCCAACTCCCTTGGAAGCAGATCCATAACCCAGGTTCCGAGTGCCAACCAGTCCCAATTGGGACCTTTTGGACCCAGTCCTGGCGCCAGTGGCACCAGGCTCATAAATATGCCCAGTCCCAGCGCTGGAAGCGCCGGGCTCATAATGCTTGGGTGGACTTACCTGCAGCAGACCATGCTGCTTACTTGCCTGCCAGTTGAGCCTCTGATCCTCTTCTGTTTGGAACTACTTTTCCTGTTGGGTGGGGCTGGAGCCACTCCCTAGATTCAGAACACTGGAACTCTTCTGGAAGGCAGGAACTCTTTTCTTACCAGGAACTCTTTTCTTACTTAGGCGTGGCTGTGGAAGGAGACACCTAAGCACTACAGCAGGCTATTTAAACCACACCCGGTGGATGAATCTTGCTTTGCGTTATTCTGCACCCTCTGCAGCAGAACGCTCATCGTGTCTTCTGCATCCGGTCCTGGGCCTAAGGAAAAAGGCTTACCATCCTGAATCCAGTCTTCAGCAACACCTATAAAGACAAGAAAGAACAGGTTAGCATTCCGGCTTCTGAAAGGCAAAGGCTTACCTAATCTTCGTGAGCTCCGGAGGTCTTCACACTGCATTCCGGCATCTGAAAGACAAAAGCTTACCAACTCTTTGCACGCTCCGGAGGCCGTCGGCGCTGCATCCCGCATCTGAAAGACAAAACAAGGTGCGTTTAAAGACATTGGGGAACTTTAATACTCACGTGCCATTACTCCTTTCCACATCTAACCCAGTGGGTATCCCGGCACCCTGCAGCCGCTCCGAACGTGTACCTGCAAAATAAAAAGACAGTTAGAGCGCATCGTGAAGCTGGCAACAAGCGCTTACTTACGTGCTTCCAGTCGCTTCTATCCATCACACGGGCTCCATCTTCAACTCACTTCAGCCCGTCATCCGCCATCGCCGGAACCCTGCAAAACAAGAGACATCATTATTAAAAACTTTAAAGACATTTGAGTTACTCAAAACTTACCGTTCGTGCAGTAAACGACGGACAGCAGTCCTCTGAAGTCAAGAGGCCTGCGCTACCTATCCAGTGAAGAAACTGGTTACAGCACCCTGCCCCGAGGCAGATGGAGAGCTCGGCATTCACTTACCTAAGGTGAGAGCGTTAACCTGTGGGGGTCTACAGGAGAGGAGAAGGGGAAAGAGATAGGGACACCCCAATAACCCCAGTTCATTAACCCCGTATTTTCTATCTGCAGACATCTTACTCTGCACGTCAGGCATA